>NC_061514.1:272068999-272173306 GCF_022539505.1 Lolium rigidum
AGATCATATCAACGACTTGTATACTACAACATGCAGTGGTATGCTGGGTCACCGCAAAGGACTAGGTAACTATGTATCGAAAGCTTATAGCAAGTTGAACTTAATGACTTGATCTCATGTTACGCTTATTTGGGTATGTGTCCATTATATCATTCATCCAATGATATAACCTTGTTATTAACAACATCCAATGTTCATGATCACGAAACCATGATCATCTATTAATCAACAAGATAGTTATACAAGAGGCTTACTAGGGACTCCTTGTTGTTTACATAACACACATGTATCAATGTTTCGGTTAATACAATTATAGCATGGTATGCAAACATTTATCATAAACACAAAGATATTATAATAATCACTTTATTATTGCCTCTTGGGCATATCTCCAACAATCTCCCACTTGCACTAGAGTCAATAATCTAGATTACATTGTAAGGTACCTAACACCCATGGCATTCTCGGTGTTGGTCATGCTTTGCCCTAGGGAGAGCTTTAGTCAACGGATCTGCCACATTCAGATCTGTGTGCACTTTGCAAATCTCTACTTCACCATCTTCGATGTACTCGCGAATCGAATGAAAATGCAGCTTGATATGCTTTAGGTTCTTGTGTGACCTTGGTTCCTTTGCATTGGCGATGGCACCCATGTTGTCACAATAGATGACTAATGGGTCCAATGCACTAGGAACCACACCAAGCTCAACAATGAACCTCTTCATCCATACCGCTTCCGATGAAGCCTCCGAAGCCGCTATGTATTCAGATTCAGTTGAAGACTTCGCAACCGTGCACTGCTTGGAACTCATCCAGCTTACTGCAGCTCCATTTAGTATAAACACGTACCCAGACTGAGACTTAGAGTCGTCAGGATCAGTGTTCCAACTTGCATCAGTGTAACTGGTTACAACGAGCTCTTGGTCACCGCCATAACAAAGAAACATATCCTTAGTCCTTTTCAAGTACTTCAGGATATTCTTGACCTTTGTCCAGTGTTCCATTCCTGGATTACTCTGATATCTGCTGGTCAAGCTAACAGCATGTGCGATATCCGGTCTAGTACACAGCATGGCATACATGATAGAGCTTACTGCCGAGACATATGGGATCTTGCTCATCCTCTCTCTATCTTCTGCCGTAGCCGGACCTTGAGTCTTACTCAAGACCTTACCTGGCAACATAGGCAAGAACCCTTTCTTGCTCGCATCCATTCTAAACTTCTTTAGAATCTTGTCCAGGTATGCACTCTGTGAAAGCCCTATTAGGGGTAGAAGGAAACTTATTTTTAAAAAAGGTGACAAGCTCACTAGGGTGCATGATCTCATTAGAGAAACATGCCCTGATATTATTTGTTTTTCTGAAACCAAAAAGGAGGGTTTCTCTAGCTTACAGTTGCAACAACTAGATCCAAGGGAAAGATTCTCTTGGAACTGGTTACCAACTGCGAAGACTGCTGGAGGGATTCTTGTTGGTATTAATTCTGAGGTTTTTGACATAGTGAGATGGGACATTTTCTCTTACTGTGTTTCTGTACAAATTAAGGCAAAAAAAAATATAGTGTCATTTGGAGAGTTATTGCTGTATATGGCTCTGCCTATGAAGAACATAAACTTGATTTTATCAATGAGTTGCATAATGTTGTTGCTTGCTGGAGTGGTCCTACCCTAGTTGGTGGTGACTTCAACCTCATTAGAGAGAGAGGGGTGAGAAGAACACTGGTAACATCAACCAGCAATGGGCCAACCTTTTCAATGATTGGATTAATAAATTCAATTTGTTAGAGCTTAAAAATCCCAGCAGACAGTTCTCTTGGGCTAATAACCAAGATAATTTGGTTATGGCCTTACTAGATAGAGTCTTTGTGTCCACATGTTGGGAGGCTTTATTTCCTGCCAGTAGTCTGATAGCGTGCAAGACACACGTCCGTTGGGAACCCCAAGAGGAAGGTGTGATGCGTACAACAGCAGGTTTTCCCTCAGTAAGAAACCAAGGTTATCGAACCAGTAGGAGTCAAGGAACACGTGAAGGTTGTTGGTGGCGGAGTGTAGTGCGGCGCAGCACTAGGGATTCCGGCGCCAACGTGTAACCTGCACAACACAATCAAAGTACTTTGCCCCAACGTAATAGGTGAGGTTGTCAATCTCACCGGCTTGTCTGTAAACAAAGGATTAGATGTATAGTGTGGAAGATGATGTTTGTTTGCGAAGAACAAGTAAAGAACAAGTATTGCAAGAGATTGTATTTCAGATGTAAAGAATGGACCGGGGTCCACAGCTCACTAGTGGTGTCTCTCCCATAAGATAAATAGCATGTTGGGTGAACAAATTACAGTTGGGCAATTGACAAATAAAGAAGGCATAACAATGCACATACATATATCATGATGAGTACTATGAGATGTAATCGTGGCATTACGACAAAGTACATAGACCGCTATCCAAACATGCATCTATGCCTAAAAATTCCACCTTCAGAGTTATCATCCGAACCCCCTCCAAGTATTAAGTTGCAAACAACAGACAATTGCATTAAGTATGGTGCGTAATGTAATCAACACAAATATCCTTAGACAAAGCATCGATGTTTTATCCCTAGTGGCAACAAAGCACATCCACAACCTTAGAACTTTCTCATCACCGTCCCGCATTCAATGGAGGCATGAACCCACTATCGAGCATAAATACTCCCTCTTGGAGTCACAAGTATCAACTTGGCCAGAGCCTCTACTAGCAACGGAGAGCATGCAAGAACATAAACAACATATATGATAGATTGATGATCAACTTGACATAGTATTCCATATTCATCGGATCCCAACAAACACAACATGTAGAATTACAAATAGATGATCTTGATCATGATAGGCAGCTCACAAGATCTAACATGATAGCACAATGAGGAGAAGACAACCATCTAGCTACTGCTATGGACCCATAGTCCAGGGGTGAACTACTCACACATCGATCCGGAGGCGATCATGGTGATGAATAGTCCTCCGGGAGATGATTCCCCTCTCCGGCAGGGTGCCGGAGGCGATCTCCTGAATCCCCCGAGATGGGATTGGCGGCGGCGGCGGCTCTGGAAGGTTTTCCGTATCGTGGCTCTCGGTACTGGGGTTTTCGCGACGAAGGCATTAAGTAGGCGGAAGGGTAGGTTTAGGGGCGACACGAGGGGCCCACACGCTTGGGCGGCGCGGCCCCACCCTTGGCCGCGCGGCCCTGGCGTGGCGTCGCCTCGTCGCCCCACTTCGTAATCCTTTCGGTCTTCTGGAAGCTTCGTGGAAAAATAAGACCCTGGGCGTTGATTTCGTCCAATTCCGAGAATATTTCCTTTGTAGGATTTATGAAACCAAAAATAGCAGAAAACAGCAACTGGCTCTTCGGCATCTCGTCAATAGGTTAGTGCCGGAAAATGCATAATACTGACATATAATATGTATAAAACATGTGAGTATCATCATAAAAGTAGCATGGAACATAAGAAATTATAGATACGTTTGAGACGTATCAAGCATCCCCAAGATTAGTTCCTACTCGCCCTCGAGTAGGTAAACGATAACAAGGATAATTTCTGAAGTGACATGCTATCATAATCTTGATCAATACTATTGTAAAGCATATGAGATGAATGCAGCGATTCGAAGCAATGGTGAAGACAATGAGTAAACAAATGAATCATATAGCAAAGACTTTTCATGAATAATACTTTCAAGACAAGCGTCAATAAGACTTGCATAAGAGTTACTCATAAAGCAATAGATTCTTAGTAGAAGGCTTTGAAACAACACAAAGGAAGATATAAGTTTCAGCGGTTGCTTTCAACTTCAACATGTATATCTCATGGATAATTGTCAACACAAAGTAATATAACAAGTGCAATAGGTAAACATGTAAGAATCAATGCACACAGTTGACACAAGTGTTTGCTTCTAAGATAGAGAGAATAGGTAAACTGACTCAACAATAAAGTAGAAGAATGGCCCTTCGCAGAGGAAGCATGGATTACTATTTTTGTGCTAGAGCTTTTCATTTGAAAACAAGAAACAATTTTGTCAACGGTAGTAATAAATCATATGTGTTATGTATAAGACATCCTATAAGTTGCAAGCCTCATGCATAGATTACCAATAGTGCTCGCACCTTGTCCTAATTAGCTTGGATTAACATGGATTATGATTGCATAGCATATGTTTCAACCAAGTGTCACAAAGGGGTACCTCTATGCCGCCTGTACAAAGGTCTAAGGAGAAAATTCGCATTGGATTTCTCGCTTTTTGATTATTCTCAACTTAGACATCCATACCGGGACAACATAGACAACATATAATGGACTCCTCTTTAATGCATAAGCATTCAACAACAGTATAATATTCTCATAAGAGATTGAGGATTAATTGTCCAAACTGAAACTTCCACCATGAATCATGGCTTTAGTTAGCGACCCAATGTTCTTCTCTAACAATATGCATACTCAAACCATTTGATCATGAAAATCGCCCTTACTTCAGACAAGACGAACATGCATAGCAACTCACATGATATTCAACAAAGGTAAAAGTTGATGGCGTCCCCATAAACATGGTTATCGCTCAACAAGCAACTTATTAAGAAATAAGATACATAAGTACATATTCTTCACCACAATAGTTTTTAAGGCTATTTTCCCATGAGCTATATATTGCAAAGACAAAGAATAGAATTTTAAAGGTAGCACTCAAGTAATTTACTTTGGAATGGCAGAGAAATACCATGTAGTAGGTAGGTATGGTGGACACAAATGGCATAGTTTTTGGCTCAAGGATTTGGATGCACGAGAAGAATTCCCTCTCAATACAAGGCTAGGCTAGCAAGGTTGTTTGAAGCAAACTCAAGTATAAAACGGTGCAGCAAAGCTTACATATGAACATATTGCAAGCATTATAAGACTTTACATCGTCTCCTTGTTGTTCAAACACCTTAACCAGAAAATATCTAGACTCTAGAGAAACCAATCATGCAAACCAGATTTTAACAAGCTCTATGTAGTTCTTCATTAATGGGTGCAAAGTACATGATGCAAGAGCTTAAACATGATCTATATGAGCACAACAATTGCCAAGTATCAAATTATTCAAGACATTATACCAATTTACCACATGCAGCATTTTTTGTTTCCAACCATATAACAATGAACGAAGCAGTTTCAACCTTCGCCATGAACATTAAGAATAAAGCTAAGAACATATGTGTTCATACGAAACAGCGTAGCGTGTCTCTCTCCCAAACAAAGAATGCTAGGATCCGATTTTATTCAAACAAAAACAAAAACAAAAACAAACAGACGCTCCAAGTAAAGCACATAAGATGTGACGGAATAAAAATATAGTTTCACTAGAGGTGACCTGATAAGTTGCCGATGAAGAAGGGATGCCTTGGGCATCCCCAAGCTTAGATGCTTGAGTATTCTTAAAATATGCAGGGATGAACCATGGGGGCATCCCCAAGCTTAGACTTTTCACTCTTCTTGATCATATTGTATCATCCTCCTCTCTTGACCCTTGAAAACTTCCTCCACACCAAACTCAAAACAATCTCATTAGAGGGTCAGTGCATAATTGAAAATTCATATATTCAGAGGTGACATAATCATTCTTAACACTTCTGGACATTGCACAAAATTACTGAAAGTTAATGGAACAAAGAAATCCATCAAACATAGCAAAACAGGCAATGCGAAATAAAAGGCAGAATCTGTCAAAACAGAACAGTCCGTAAAGACGAATTTTTTAGAGGCACTGGACTTGCTCAGATGAAAATGCCCAAATTGAATGAAAGTTGCGTACGTATCCGAGGATCACGCACGTAAATTGGCAGATTTTTCTAAATTTTCTACAGCAGGGGCGGCTCAATTTCGTGACAGCAAGAAATCTGTTGCTGCGCAGTAATCCAAATCTAGTATTGACTTTACTATCAAAGACTTTACTTGGCACAACAATGCAATGAAATAAAGATAAGGAGAGGTTGCTACAGTAGTAACAACTTCCAAGACTCAAATATAAAACAAAAGTGCAGAAGTAAAATAATGGGTTGTTTCCCATAAGCGCTTTTCTTTAACGCCTTTCGCCTAGGCGCGAAAGTGTGTATCAAGTATTGTCAAGAGACGAAGCATCAACATCATAATTTGTTCTAATAATAGAATCATAAGGTAACTTCATTCTCTTTCTAGGGAAGTGTTCCATACCTTTCTTGAGAGGAAATTGATATTTAATATTACCTTCCTTCATATCAATGGTAGCACCAACAGTTCGAAGAAAAGGTCTTCCCAATATAATGGGACAAGATGCATTGCATTCAATATCCAAGACAACAAGATCAACGGGGACAAGGTTATTGTTAACCATAATGCGAACACTATCAATCCTCCCCAAAGGTTTCTTTATAGCATTATCAGCAAGATTAACATCCAAATAACAATTTTTCAATGGTGGCAAGTCAAGCATATCATAGATTTTCTTAGGCATAACGAAATACTTGCACCAAGATCACATAAAGCATTACAATCAAAATCATTGACCCTCATCTTAATGATGGGCTCCCAACCATCTTCTAACTTCCTAGGAATAGAAGTTTCAAGTTTTAGTTTCTCCTCTCTAGCTTTTATGAGAGCATTTGTAATATGTTTTGTAAAGGTCAAATTTATAGCACTAGCATTGGGACTTTTAGCAAGTTTTTGTAAGAACTTTATAACTTCAGATATGTGACAATCATCAAAATCTAAACCATTATGATCTACAGCAATGGGATCATTGTCCCCAATATTTTGAAAAATTTCAGCAGTTTTATCACAAACAGTTTCAGCAGTTTTAGCAGTTTCAGGCAATTTTGCACGCTTTGCACTAGGAGTAGAAACATTACCAACACCAATTATTTTACCATTGATAGTAGGGGGTGTAGCAACATGTGAAGCATCAACATTACTAGTGGTGGTAATAGTCCAAACTTTAGCTACATTATTCTCTTTAGCAAGTTTTTCGTTTTCTTCTCTTTCCCACCTAGCATGCAATTCAGCCATCAATCTAATATTTTCATTAATTCGAACTTGGATGGTATTTGTTGTAGTAACAATTTTATTATCATTATCCTTATTAGGCATAACTTTCAATTTTAAAAGATCAACATCAGAGGCAAGTCTATCAACCTTAGAAGCAAGAATATCAATTTTATCAAGCTTTTCCTCAACAGATTTGTTAAAAGCAGTTTGTGTACTAATAAATTCTTTAAGCATGGCTTCAAGACCAGGGGGTACACTCCTATTATTGTTGTAAGAATTACCATAAGAATTACCATAACCATTACCATTAGCAGAAGGATATGGCCTATAGTTGTTACCAAAATTATTCCTATAAGCATTGTTGTTGAAATTATTACTTTTAATGAAGTTCACATCAACATGTTCTTCTTGGGCAACCAATGAAGCTAAAGGAACATTATTAGGATCAACATTAGATCTACCATTCACAAGCATAGACATAATGGCATCAATCTTATCACTCAAGGAGGAGGTTTCTTCAACAGAATTTACCTTCTTACCTTGTGGAGCTCTTTCCGTGTGCCATTCAGAGTAATTTATCATCATATCATCAAGAAGCTTTGTTGCCGCCCCCAAAGTTATGGACATAAAGGTACCTCCAGCAGCTGAATCCAATAGGTTCCGTGAAGAAAAATTGAATCCTGCATAGAAGGTTTGGATGATCATCCAAGTAGTTAGTCCATGGGTAGGGCAATTCTTCACCAAAGATTTCATTCTCTCCCATGCTTGAGCAACATGTTCATTATCTAATTGCTTAAAATTCATTATGCTACTTCTCAGAGATATAATCTTATCGGGAGGATAATATCTACCAATAAAAGCATCCTTACATTTAGTCCATTAATCAATACTATTTCTAGGCAGAGATAGCAACCAATCTTTAGCTCTTCCTCTTAAGGAGAAAGGAAACAATTTTAATTTTATAATGTCACCATCTACATCCTTATACTTTTGCATTTCACATAGTTCAACAAAATTATTAAGATGGGCAAGCAAGCATCATCAGAACTAACACCTAGAAAATTGCTCTCTCATAACAAGATTTAGTAAAGCAGGTTTAATTTCAAAGAATTCTCGCTGTAGTAGCAGGTGGAGCAATAGGTGTGCATAGGAAATCATTATTATTTGTGCTAGTGAAGTCACACAACTTAGTATTCTCATCAGTATCCATTTTAGCAGTAGTAAATAAAGCAAACTAAATAAAGTAAATGCAAGTAACTAATTTTTTTGTGTTTTTAATATGGAGAACAAGACAGTAAATAAAGTAAAGCTAGCAACTAATTTTTTTTGTGTTTTTGATATAAGAGGAAACAAAGCAGTAAATAAAGTAAAACAAAGCAAGACAAAAACAAAGTAAAGAGATTGGATGTGGGAGACTCCCCTTGCAGTGTGTCTTGATCTCCCCGGCAACGGCGCCAGAAAAAGTTGTTGCTGGCGTGTAGTTGATGTGGGAGTTAGAAATCTTTGTGGTGTAACTTTTCTTCAATTCCCCGGCAACGGCGCCAGAAAAAGTGCCTGATAGCGTGCAAGACACACGTCCGTTGGGAACCCCAAGAGGAAGGTGTGATGCGTACAACAGCAAATTTTCCCTCAGTAAGAAACCAAGGTTATCGAATCAGTAGGAGTCAAGGAACACGTGAAGGTTGTTGGTGGCGGAGTGTAGTGCAGCGCAACACTAGGGATTCCGGCGCCAACGTGGAACCTGCACAACACAATCAAAGTACTTTGCCCCAACGTAACAGCTGAGGTTGTCAATCTCACCGGCTTGCTGTAAACAAAGGATTAGATGTATAGTGTGGAAGATGATGTTTGTTTGCGAAGAACAAGTAAAGAACAAATATTGCGATAGATTGTATTTCAGATGTAAAGAATGGACCGGGGTCCACAGTTCACTAGTGGTGTCTCTCCCATAAGATAAATAGCATGTTGGGTGAACAAATTACGCTTGGGCAATTGACAAATAAAGAAGGCATAACAATGCACATACATATATCATGATGAGTACTATGAGATTTAATCAGGGCATTACGACAAAGTACATAGACCGCTATCCAACATGTATCTATGCCTAAAAAGTCCACCTTCAGGTTATCATCCGAACCCCCTCCAGTATTAAGTTGCAAACAACAGACAATTGCACTAAGTATGGTGCGTAATGTAATCAACACAAATATCCTTAGACAAAGCATCGATGTTTTATCCCTAGTGGCAACAGCACATCCACAACCTTAGAACTTTCTGTCACTGTCCCTCATTCAATGGAGGCATGAACCCACTATCGAGCATAAATACTCCCTCTTGGAGTCACAAGTATCAACTTGGCCAGAGCCTCTACTAGCAAGGGAGAGCATGCAAGAACATAAACAACATATATGATAGATTGATAATCAACTTGACATAGTATTCCATATTCATCGGATCCCAACAAACACAACATGTAGAATTACAAATAGATGATCTTGATCAGGATAGGCAGCTCACAAGATCTAACATGATAGCACAATGAGGAGAAGACAACCATCTAGCTACTGCTATGGACCCATAGTCCAGGGGTGAACTACTCACACATCGATCCGGAGGCGATCATGGTGATGAAGAGTCCTCCGGGAGATGATTCCCCTCTCCGGCAGGGTGCCGGAAGCGATCTCCTGAATCCCCCGAGATGGGATTGGCGGCGGCGGCGTCTCTGGAAGGTTTTTCGTATCGTGGCTCTCGGTACTGGGGTTTTCGCGACGAAGGCTTTAAGTAGACGGAAGGGTAGGTTTAGGGGCGACATGAGGGGCCCACACGCTAGGGCGGCGCGGCCCCACCCTTGGCCGCGCGGCCCTGGCGTGGCGTCGCCTCGTCGCCCCACTTCGTAATCCTTTCAGTCTTCTGGAAGCTTCGTGGAAAAATAAGACCTTGTGCGTTGATTTCGTCCAATTCCGAGAATATTTCCTCTGTAGGATTTCGAAACCAAAAACAGCGAGAAACAACGAATCGGCTCTTAGGCATCTCGTCAATAGGTTAGTGCCGTGAAAATGCATAATAATGACATATAATGTGTATAAAACATGTGAGTATCATCATAAAAGTAGCATGGAACATAAGAAATTATAGATACGTTTGAGGCGTATCATAGTCTAGCTTCAAAACCCAGGGTTGGCAGTGACCACACTCCTCTTATTGTGGACACTAGTGCCTTGAAAATTCCTCAATCCAAACAATTTAGATTTGAAAAATGGTGGCTTAAGATTGAGGGTTTTGATCAAGTGGTTGCCAAGTTCTGGCAGGTCCCTTGTCACCACAAGAATTCTCTTGATAGGTGGCAGTTTAAGTTGAGGAATACTAGGAAAGGGTTGAAAGGCTGGTCAGCTAATATTGAATCTGCTAAAAGGAAACTTAAGCAAGCGTTGATTGTTGAATATGATTTGCTTGATATCCTTTCTGAAACTCAAAACTTATCACCAGCTTCTAAAAAAAGAATGAAGAATATCTCTAGTGAGCTGACCAAAATTTTGAGTAATGAGGAGATAAAAGCTGGACAAAGATCAAGAGAAAGATATATTTTGGAAGGTGATCGTAATACTGCTTATTTCCATGTTGAAGCTAACCAGAGGAGGAGGAAGAAACAGATATGTCAGTTGAGAGGGGATGCAGGGATGGTTGAAGATAACAAAGGTATGTTAGATATTGATATTAATTACTATAAAAGCCTTTTCTGTAAAGAACCTTGCCTTGATATTGACTTGTTGGATGGTTTTTGGGATCCTGAGGATATGGTGTCTCAAGAACATAATAACATGCTTAATGCTGATTTTTCTGATAAAGAGGTCAAGGATGCAATATTTGGCTCTTATGCTGAGGGTGCCCCTGGACCTGATGGTTTTTCTTTTCTTTTTTATCAACATTTTTGGGAGCTCAGATTTCATGGCCATGGTTAAGGATTGGAATGAGGGGAAACTTGATCTTTATAGATTAAATTTCTCACTCTTGACTTTAATTCCAAAGGAAGCTGATGCTGTAACTATACAGAAGTTCAGACCTATTGCCTTAACCAATTGCAGTTTTAAGATTTTTTCTAAATGTGCCACTAATAGGCTGGGTGTGGTTAGTGAAGAACTTATCTCTCCTAACCAAACAACTTTCATTAAAGGGAGATACATTCTTGAGAGTGTTGTCTCTGCCCATGAAGTCATTCATGATGCAGTCCATAGGGGTCAATCTGGCTTTATTTTCAAACTTGATTATGAAAAGGCATATGATAGGGTTGATAGAGATTTCCATTTGAAAGTTATGAGGATGAGGGGCTTTAGCCCTAGATGGATGTCTATTATTGAGGGGCTTTTACATAAGGGTTCTATTGGTGTCAGGATTAATGACTGCAACAGTCAGTTTTTCCTTACTAGCAGAGGTGTGAGGCATGGGGACCCTATCTCCCCCATTCTTTTTAATTTTATGGCTGATATCTTCACCAAGGTGTTGTTTAAGGCTGCTGGTGATAGGCAGATTGCTGGCCTTATGCAAGAGCTAGGTAAGGGGGAATCATTAGTGTGCAATATGCTGATGATACTCTCCTTTATTGAGGATAAATTTCTCGTAGAACTTGCTCCTAATTATGAAACTGCTGCAACTTATTTAGTTCAAATGTTGGATGCTATATTTGTTAGCTTTAACGCCATAATGCAGCAAATGTTTCTTAAACTTTGTGAAGTTGAGGATGATGAAAAGAGAGATTTTATCCTAGAAACTTCGCTTAAAGAATTTAAAGATATTGTTATACAAGCTAGGAAAATCTTTGATTGGTTTAAGATGCTAAGCTCATGTGTAGATATTATTGGTACACTTGAAAAACTAGACAAAAATGAAAATAGGAAAGAAAGTAAAATACCAATACCTTTCAAACTTGTAGCAATGCATGAAGTTTGGGAAAATAATTTTGGTTGAATTGTTCCTGAAAATCCATTTGATGAAAATAGTAAACCTAAAAGTGTTGAGAAAGGGTCTTCTAAAACTTATATTGATATAATACAAATTCTTATTGAAAATACTTCTCGCATTGATCTTGATGTTTCTTCACTTGATAATACTTGATGGTAGCTTTTTTTCTGCGCCTAGCTGAAATGCGTTAAAGAAAAACACTTTTGGGAGATAACCCATGTTTTATTCTGTAATTTTTCTTTTTATTGAGTCTTGGAAATTTTTGCCTCTGTAATAACCTCTCCTTGTCATTTTTATTTCGTTTTTGTGCAAGAATAGGCTCTAATAGGAAGAAAGTAAGATTTGGGGAAGTTGTTGTCCTGAAAACAGATTCTGTGATGTCACCATAAAAATTCGTATAAATAGCCAGAGCGGAATTTTGAGCTGCCATTTTTTTTTTTGCAAATGCCCGAGGTTATTATCTAACTTTTTTTAGTTGACCACTTTTCGAGATGAGCAACATAAGATTTTCGAAAAAATCGATCTTTACCTGCTGTTCCGTTTTGACATATTTCTCCCACTATTTGCATTTGCCTCTTAAACTCTTTCTTTTTTAGTTCTTTTGATCAAAGAGCTTTTTGAAGAGTTGATACAGTAGCTAATGTTTTAATAGATGTTTGATATATGTTAGAACTAAACCCAAGTAGATTTATTTATTTTTATTGAACTAATGCTGCTAATAAAGAATTGTGTGAAGTTTTGTATGAAGGAAGTTTTCAAGTGTAGGGAGAGAAAAATAATGTGATGAGATGAAGTATGGACAAAAGCTCAAGCTTGGGGATGCCCCTGAACCCCAAGAAATATCCAAGAGGTACAAGCGTCGAACCTTGGGGATGCCCAATGCATCCCCTCTTCATCAACAAAGCATCAGGTCATCTCTCTATGCGCTATATTTTTATTGCTTCATACGCTATGTGTTGTTCTTGGTGCGTATTTATTTTTGTTTTTGTTTTGTTTTGTTTTGTTTGCTGTAGCATATGGTTGGATCCCGGCATATTTTTTTGGAGAGAGACACGCTCCGTTTTAATTGCATAGAACGCTCTAGTTTTCGCTCTTATTGTTCTGCGAGTGTTCTAGTTTCTGGTACTGCGTTTAGCTCTTGCTTTTCATTTCTAATTTTGTTCAGAGATCGTTAGTATTATTTATTTATGTATAATTAGCTCTTTGGTCCATTTTTTTCATCTCTGAGAGCTATTTCAAATAAGTTGATTGGTGTTGGAGACGGGTATAATGTTTCATGCTCATAGTGATGCAAAAGGAAGCTTGTCTAGACTGAGGCATAGACTTTGGCATGTCATGTTGGATGTGTCATTGAAATAATCATGTGTTGTTTCCATCATAAAAGCATAATATTGTGGTATTCTCCTTTGATGCTTTATTGGGTTGACTTGGCACATGCTTATATCATGTTATGACTACTACCAGTCAACTAAAGCATCTATGATCATTTAGTTTTTGACTTGTATATCACTTTATGCTTTGATTGATAATATTTTGTCGCTATGTATGATTATGGCCATTATTGGTCTCTTAGTTGGTCGCTCCCAGTCTTTTGTTAGCTTTCGCCTATACTCGTGCATCCAACCACCATAAACCAAAGTTTGCCAATTCTGTCCACCATATCTACCTACTAACATTATTTCTATTCCAAGTATATTCATCATTTTTTTATCTTTCAAATTAAATTTTGGCATGATAAAATTAGTCACTAAAGCTCTCACGAACTTGATGCCACATTTACTTTCTTGCACTTAATAAATTTGATCATTGTGACTATCTTATGAAGTTTATATGTATGCAAATTTCAAGTTGGGAGTTAACACAACCATGCTTTCATGGGAAACGCTTTCAACATTGCACTTATTTATATTTGGTTGATGTTATGTTCTTTTGTTTATGGATGCCTAGCGGTGCGAAATAAAATGAAAATTTGTCAGTCCATGGAGTTTGTATATGAGTTAGAGAAACGCCTGGACCGCTAATTGATACGTCTCCAACGTACCTATAATTTCTGATGTTCCATGCTTGTTTTATGACAATACTTACATGTTTTGCTTGCACTTTATGATGATTTTATGCGTTTTCCGGAACTAACCTATTAACAAGGTGCCACAGTGCCAGTTCCTGTTTTCTGCTGTTTTTGGTTCCAGAAAGGCTGTTCGGGCAATATTCTCGGAATTCGACGAAACGAAGACCAAACCTCCTATTTTTCCCGGAAGCATCCAGAACACCGAAGGGGAGTCGGAGAGGGGCCAGAGGGCCACCAGACCATAAGGCGGCGCGGCCTGGCCTGGGCCCGCGCCAGCCTATGGTGAGGAGCCCCCAGGCACCCTCCTGCGCCGCCTCTTCGCCTATTTAAGCCCTTTCGACCTAAAAACGCAGTACCAATTGACGAAACTCCAGAAAGACTCCAGGGGCGCCACCACCATCGCGAAACTCCAATTCGGGGGACAGAAGTCTGCGTTCGGCACCCTGCCGGGACGGGGAAGTGCCCCCGGAAGCCATCTCCATCAACGCCACCGCCTCCATCATGCTCCGTGAGTAGTTCCCCCATGGACTACGGGTTCTAGCTGTAGCTAGTTGATACGTCTCCGACGTATCGATAATTTCTTATGTTCCATGCCACATTATTGATGATATCTACATGTTTTAGGCACAGTTTATGTCATATTCGTGCATTTTCTAGAACTAACCTACTAACAAGATGCCGAAGTGCCGATTCTGTTGTTTTCTGCTGTTTTTGGTTTCGAAATCCTAGTAACGAAATATTCTCGGAATTGGACGAAATCAACGCCCGGGTTCCTATTTTCACCGGAAGCATCCGGAACACCCGAGAGCCGCCGGAGGGGGCCACGGGGCCCCGGATGATAGGGTGGCGCGGCCCACCCCCGGCCGCGCGGCCCTATGGTGTCGTCGCCCCTTCGACCTTCCGACGCCGCCTCTTCGCCTATATAAAGGTCCCGGACCTAAAACCTCGATACGAAAAAGCCACGGTACGAGAAACCTTCCGGAGCCGCCGCCATCGCGAAGCCAAGATCCGGGGGACAGGAGTCTGCGTTCCGGCACGCCGCCGGGACGGGGAAGTGCCCCGGAAGGCTTCTCCATCAACACCACCGCCATCTTCATCAACGCTGCTTGTCTCCCATGAGGAGGGAGTAGTTCTCCATCGAGGCTCGGGGCTGTACCGGTAGCTATGTGGTTAATCTCTCTCCTATGTACTTCAATACAATGATCTCATGAGCTGCTTTACATGATTGAGATCCATATGATGAGCTTTGTATCGCTACTAGTTGTGTGCTACTCATGTGATGTTATTAAAGTAGTCTATTCCTCCTCGCATGGTGTAAAGGTGACTAGTGTGTGCACCGTGTGGTTCTTGTCGTAGGCTATGATCATGATCTCTTGTAGATTGTGGAGTTAATTATCATTATGATAGTATTGATGTGATCTATTCCTCCTTCATAGTGTAAAGTGGACAGTGTGTGCGCTATGTTAGTTCTTGGTTTATTTTGCAATGATCTATTATGCTCTAAGGTTATTTAAATATGAACATCGAATGTTGTGGAGCTTGTTAACTCCGGCATTGAGGTGCTCTTGTAGCCCTACACAACGACTGGTGTTTGTCATCCAACAAAAGAGTGTATGTAGCACATATGAGAAAGAGTTATTTATTATGCGATCAATGTTGAGAGTGTCCACTAGTGAAAGTATGATCCCTAGGCCTTGTTCCTAAATACTGCTATCGCTGCTTGTTTCTTGTTTCTATCGTGTTACTACTCGCTGCGTTACTACTCGCTTGTTTACTGTCCCGGGCAAAGCACTTTTCCGGTGCCGTTGCCACTTGCTCATACTTATTTATACCACCTGTATTTCACTATCTCTTCGCCGAACTAGTGCACCTATTAGGTGTGTTGGGGACACAAGAGACTTCTTGCTTTGTGGTTGCAGGGTTGCATGAGAGGGATATCTTTGACCTCTTCCTCCCTGAGTTCGATAAACCTTGGGTGATCCACTTGAGGGAAACTTGCTGCTGTTCTACAAACCTCTGCTCTTGGAGGCCTAACACTGTCTACAAGAATAGAAGCACCCGTAGACATCACTAGTTGGTATCATCTCCCCCATGTACTTCAATACAATGATCTCATGAGCTGCCTTACATGATTGAGATTCATCTGATGTAATCGGTGTTGTGTTTGTCGGGATCCGATGGATTGTTACGTTATGATTGTCTATCTATAAAGTTTGTGAAGTTATTGTTGCTGCAATCTTGTTATGCTTAATGCTTGTCACTAGGGCCCGAGTGGCATGATCTTAGATTTAAGCTCTATACTTATTGCTTAGATTGTATCTACAAGTTGTATGCACATGTCTATGTCCGGAACCAAAGGCCCCAAAGTGACAGAAATTGGGACAACTGGAAGGAAAAGCTTAGATGTGAGGATCACATGTTTTCACGGCGTGTTAATGCTTTGCTCCGGTGCTCTATTAAAAGGAGTACCTTAATTTCCAGTAGATTCCCTAGAGGCCCGGCTGCCACCGGCTGGTAGGACAAAAGATGTTGTACAAGTTTCTCATTGCGAGCACGTATGACTATAATTGGAAAACATGCCTACATGATTAATGATCTTGATATTCCGTCTTAATGCTATTTCAATCCTATCAATTGCCCGACTGTAATTTGTTCACCCAACACTTGTTATTGGAGAGTTGCCACTAGTGTAGATAGCTGGGAACCCCGGTCCATCTTTCATCATTATATACTCGTTCTACATGTCATTGGAAGTAGTATCAACTATCTTCTGGTGCCATTGCTCCTGTGTTACTATTATCGCTGTCTGTATTACTCGTTACTACTTGCTCTCATATTATCGCTACTTTCACATCACCCCTGTTATTAGTGTTTTTCCAGGTGGAGCTGAATTGACAACTCAGTTGTTAAGGCTTATAAGTATTCTTTACCTCCCCTTGTGTCGAATCAATAAATTTGGGTTTTACTTCCCTCGAAGACTGCCGCGATCCCCTATACTTGTGGGTTATCAAGACCGTTTTCACGGCGTTCGTTGTCGGGGAGGCATAGCTCTACTCATAAGTTCACCTGGGGAGTACACTCTACCTCTCTCTCTATTTTTATTTTGTTTTATTTTGTTTTGCTTAGTTTACTTTTGTCTAGTTTATTTGTGCTTAGTTTACTTTTGTTTAGTTTATTTTTGTCTTGTTTTATTTTTCTCATATACCCAAAAATCCATAAAAATTTGAAAACCCGAAAAATTAAAAACTTCTATTATGGGAGAACCTACAACCTACTTGGAGCTTATAGAATGCTATAATAATTATAGAGAATCAAGAACTGGTAAAATAATGAGTGCTATGATAGAAAAATTGAATACAATGGCTAGAATCTTGCTTAGACGCCATGATATAAACTGTTGCTCTCAACAGGATACTAAACATCTTAAATTTCAATGTGGCTTTAGTGAGGAATTTTTAATTACGAACTATAATCGGAATTGCTATATTCATTATGGGTTCGAAGAGGTAGAACAATTTGTCTTATTTATGGGAGCCTCCGAGATAGAATCCTTCATGGTTGAGAATTATGAAACTTGTGCTATTTGTAAGGACCTTAAAGATTATGTCTCTACTATCCTTAATTCTTGCATAGAATGCTACAGTGGTAATCCTTATATCATTGATTATAAAGAGAGACTCATTAATGCACAAGAATGCACTCACAATTTGCAGGAACCGGTGGAAGAAGAAATTGATGAACCTGAAAGCGCATTGGATGAAAAAGAGGAGGAAATTGATGAACTTGAAAGCTCATTGGATGAAAAAGAAGAGGAGAGTGACGAACAAAAGGAGGAAGAATGGATTAGCTACCCATGCCAACCTTCTAATGAGAGTAACTCTTTATCTCTTACACTATTTGATTGTCCTCCATGCTTACCGAAAGAGGTTGAATGTTATGTTCCTGTGGATTCTCTTGAAATATTACCTATGGGTAAAACTTGTGAGAATAATTATGCTACTGTTATCTATGATAATCCATGCTATTTTGATAAATCTTATGATAATGCTTTGTTTGTGCCTGATGTCGAAATGCATGGTACTAAAGAATTTTGCTTGGCAAATGTTTATGATAAAGCTCTAGATGATGGTCCTATGTTACTTGATAATATTAATTGTACTACTAATGAAAATGGGATTGGAGAGTTCTTTACTTTATCTATGAGTCCCATATCTCTTGAGATTGATCAATCATCTTGTTATACTATTGATAAAAGTGTGTTCGAAAGTTTTGATCCTACTATATTTGAGCTTGATAAAAAGTATGTGCTTATGGATCATGAAAAGTATGCTGCATGCGATAGTTATATTGTTGAGTTTATTCATGAAGCTACTGAAAATTATTATGAGAGAGGAAAATATGGTAGTAGAAATTCTCATGGTACTAAAACACCTCTCTATATGCTTAAAATTTTGAAGTTACACTTGTTCTATCTTCTTATGCTTGTTACTTTGCTTTTCATGAACTTGTTTATTTACAAGATTCCTATGCATAGGAAGCATGTTAGGCTTAAATGTGTTTTGGATTTGCCTCTTGATGCTCTCTTTTGCTTCAAATACTATTTCTTGCGAGTGCATCATTTAAAACTGCTGAGCCCATCTTAATGGCTATAAAGAAAAGAACTTCTTGGGAGATAACCCGTGTGTTATTTTGCTACAGTACTTTGTTTTATATTTGTGTCTTGGAAGTTGTTTACTACTGTAGCAACCTCTTCTTATCTTAGTTTTGTGTTTTGTTGTGCCAAGTGAAGCCTCTAATCGAAGGTTGATACTAGATTTGGATTTCTGCGCAGAAACAGATTTCTATCTGTCACGAATCTGGGCTGTTTTCTCTGTAGGTAACTCATAAAAATATGCCAACTTACGTGCGTGTTCCTCAGATATGTACGCAACTTTCATTAGTTTTGAGTTTTCTGATTTGAGCAACGGAAGTATTTATTTAAAATTCGTCTTTTATTGGCTGTTCTGTTTTGGCAGATTCTGTCTCTGTTTTTTTGCATTGTCTCTTGTGGACTTTAAGCGAGGTTTTCTAGACGTAGAGGGCTGTAGCTAATGTTTTATTGAGTTCTTGCAATGTGCCACTACAGGACCAAGGTGGATTCAAATTTTTTTTGAGTACTAACCCCTCTAATGAAGTTTATGAGAAGTTTGGTGTGAAGGAAGTTTTCAAGGGTCAAGAGAGGAGGATGATATATGATCAAGAAGAGTGAAAAGTCTAAGCTTGGGGATGCCCCCGTAGTTCATCCCTGCATATTTCAAGAAGACTCAAGCGTCTAAGCTTGGGGATGTCCAAGGCATCCCCTTCTTCATCAACTTATCGAGTTTCTTCTATTGAAACTATATTTTTATTCGGTCACATCTTATGTTCTTTACTTGGAGCGTCCGTGTGCTTTTATTTTTGTTTATGTTTGAATAAATTCGGATCCTAGCAATCCTTGTGTGGGAGAGATACACGCTCCGCTTTTTCATATGAACACTCGTGTTCTTCGTTTTACTTTTAATGTTCAATGATAAAAGTTGGAAGCTATTGCACTTATTTATATTTGGTTGAAAACAGAAAATGCCTCATCATGTCTTGGATAATTTGACACTTGGCAATTGTTTTGAGCTCTCAAGTAGATCATGATTAAGTTTTTTCATGTAGTCTAAGCCTATTAGTGGAGAACTACTCGTAGAGCTTGTTGAAATTGGTTTGCATGATTGGTCTCTCTTAAGGTCTAGATATTTTCTGGTAAAAGTGTTTGAGCAACAAGGAAGACAGTGTAGAGTATTATAATGCTTGCAATATGTTCTTATGTAAGTTTTGTTGTACCGGTTCATACTTGTGTTTGCTTCAAATAACCTTGCTAGCCCAAAGCCTTGTACTGAGAGGGAATGCTTCTCGTGCATCCAAAACCTTGAGCCAAAACCTATGCCATGTGTGTCCACCATACCTACCTACTATGTGGTATTTCCTGCCATTCCAAAGTAAATTGCTTGAGTGCTACCTTTAAACAATTCAAAATGCTTCTCAATTTGTGTTAATGTTTTATAGCTCATGAGGAAGTATGTGGTGTTTATCTTTCAATCTTGTTGGGCAACTTTCACCAATGGACTAGTGGCTTCATCCGCTTATCCAATAATTTTGCAAAAAGAGTCGGCAATGGGATTCCCAGTCCCAAATTAATTAACCAAAATAGACACTCCTCCATGGTATGTGATTGTTGGACGGCACCCGAGGATTCGGTTAGCCATGGCTTGTGTAAGCAAAGGTTGGGAGGAGTGTCATCATAATGAAACTAAAATAAAAAGGCACTCCTTCATGGTATGAGATTGTTGGCGAGCACCCGAGGATTCGGTTAGCCATGGTTTGTGAAAGAAAGGTTGGAAGGAGTGCCACCCAAAAATAAAAATAATTCATGGGAGCCGCTCTTTGAAGGTTTGTCTGGCAAGGGGGTTAGAGTGCCCACTACCATTCGTTGACAACAACAAACACCTCTCAAAACTTTACTTTTATGCTCTCTTTATGTTTTCAAAACCAAAGCTCTAGCACAAATATAGCAACCAATGCTTCCCTCTGCGAAGGGCCATTCTTTTACTTTATGTTGAGTCAGTTTACCTACTTCCTTCCATCTTAGAAGCAAACACTTGTGTCAACTGTGCATTGATTCTTACATACTTGCTTATTTGCACTTATTATATTACTTTATGTTGACAATTATCCATGAGATATGCATGTTGAAAGTTGAAAGCAACTGCTGAAACTTAAATCTTCCTTTGTGTTGCTTCGATGCCTTTACTTTGAATCTATTGCTTTATGAGTTAACTCTTGTGCAAGACTTTTGATGCTTGTCTTGAAAGTACTCTTCATGAAAAGTTTTGCTATATGTTATCTATTTGTTAGCAACTATAGATTATTGCCTTGAGTCACTTCATTCATCTCATGTGCTTTGTAATAGTATGATCAAGGTTATGTAAGTAGCATGTCACTACAGAAATTATTCTTTTTATCGTTTACCTACTCGAGGACGAGCAGGAACTAAGCTTGGGGATGCTGATACGTCTCCAACGTACCTATAATTTCAGATGTTCCATGCTTGTTTTATGACAATACTTACATGTTTTGCTTGCACTTTATGATGATTTTATGCGTTTTCCGGAACTAACCTATTAACAAGATGCCACAGTGCCAGTCCTGTTTTCTGCTGTTTTTGGTTCCAGAAAGGCTGTTCGGGCAATATTCTCGGAATTCGACGAAACGAAGACCAAACATCCTATTTTTCCCGGAAGCATCCAGAACACCGAAGGGGAGTCGGAGAGGGGCCAGAGGGCCACCAGACCATAAGGCGGCGCGGCCTGGCCTGGGCCCGCGCCAGCCTATGGTGAGGAGCCCCCAGGCACCCTCCTGCGCCGCCTCTTCGCCTATTTAAGCCCTTTCGACCTAAAAACGCAGTACCAATTGACGAAACTCCAGAAAGACTCCAGGGGCGCCGCCACCATCGCGAAACTCCAATTCGGGGGACAGAAGTCTCTGTTCTGGCACCCTGCCGGGACGGGGAAGTGCCTCCGGAAGCCATCTCCATCAACGCCATCGCCTCCATCATGCTCCGTGAGTAGTTCCCCCATGGACTACGGGTTCTAGCTGTAGCTAGTTGGTATCATCTCCCCCATGTACTTCAATACAATGATCTCATGAGCTGCTTTACATGATTGAGATTCATCTGATGTAATCGGTGTTGTGTTTGTCGGGATCCGATGGATTGTTACGTTATGATTGTCTATCTATAAAGTTTGTGAAGTTATTGTTGCTGCAATCTTGTTATGCTTAATGCTTGTCACTAGGGCCCGAGTGGCATGATCTTAGATTTAAGCTCTATACTTATTGCTTAGATTGTATCCACAAGTTGTATGCACATGTCTATGTCCGGAACCAAAGGCCCCAAAGTGACAGAAATTGGGACAACTGGAGGGAAAGGCTTAGATGTGAGGATCACATGTTTTCACGGCGTGTTAATGCTTTGCTCCGGTGCTCTATTAAAAGGAGTACCTTAATTTCCAGTAGATTCCCTAGAGGCCCGGCTGCCACCGGCTGGCAGGACAAAAGATGTTGTACAAGTTTCTCATTGCGAGCACGTATGACTATAATTGGAAAACATGCCTACATGATTAATGATCTTGATATTCTGTCTTAATGCTATTTCAATCCTATCAATTGCCCGACTGTAATTTGTTCACCCAACACTTGTTATTGGAGAGTTGCCACTAGTGTAGATAGCTGGGAACCCCGGTCCATCTTTCATCATTATATACTCGTTCTACATGTCATTGGAAGTAGTATCAACTATCTTCTGGTGCCATTGCTCCTGTGTTACTATTACTGCTGCTGTGTTACTGTTACTACTGCTCTCATATTACTGCTACTTTCACATCACCCCTGTTATTAGTGTTTTTCCAGGTGCAGCTGAATTGACAACTCAGTTGTTAAGGCTTATAGGTATTCTTTACCTCCCCTTGTGTCGAATCAATAAATTTGGGCTTTACTTCCCTCGAAGACTGCCGCGATCCCCTATACTTGTGGGTTATCACTAATCTAAGCCATGCATCATTCATGGTGGAAATTTACAGCAAAACATAGTGAGCATTATATGAAGCATTTTCAATAAAAATCTATACCCATAGTAAATAATTTTTTTGCTGAGATGCTCATTGTCTGTTTGTCTTGTCATTTTGGCATGGGATTGCTCCTACAAGAGTACTTCCATATCATCGGGCAAGAGGTACCCCGTTGGCGGTTCTCGATGATACATGTATACTTACAATGACAAGAACTTATTTGGAACTTAAGTTGAGTAGCATGAGGTTTAGGTTCTCGTATTCAAGGGGCATGAGATTTTCAACTTGTGATTTGTCAAGCATATAACTCATATTTGCCATCACATTAACTTTAACCATTCAAGATGCTTATGATAGGGGCAATGAGAGCTCAAAGCTAATGAGTACCATACTTTTTTGAAGGTTTATAAAACTTGTTAATCTTGCTTACACTGCAAAGAGTCTTTCTTTTACTTTTATGTTGAGTCTCTATCTTCTACTTATGCACCAATTAAGAGATCATAGCTGTCATTCTTAGTGCAATATGCATAGTTCCAAAATTATTATTGATTGATTCATTATTATGACTATTGCTTGTTCTCAAATTACTTGTATCTAGTCACCCTCTGAACTTTGAAGGTGTCCTAGCATTTATGTTTTGCTACTTCATAAAGGACAAGCTAAGTACCACTTTATTATGTTTTCTCTATGCTAAAAAACAAATAGTTGCTTTCAATACACAATTATTCACGATCCTTTGTTTGAGTTACTTCTCATGTTATAACATAGTTGCTAAGTTCTATTGTTAGAATTATATCTATCACGCCTATGTTTAGAGTACTTCAGCTTACAATGCTTTACAATAACTCGATCAAGATTGTGTTGGCTTCATGTCACCTCAAAAATTATTTTGTTATCACTCTTACCTACTCGAGGACGAGCAGGAGTTAAGCTTGGTGATGCTGATACGTCTCAAACGTATCTATAATTTTTGATGCTCCATGATTGTTTAACACCAATTTGTATATGTTTTGCTCATACTTCGTTGCACTTTTATACATTTTCCAACACTAACCTATTAACAAGATGCCACAGTGTTAGTTCTCTATTTTCAGTTGTTTTGTATTTTAGAAAAGTTGTACAGGAAATATTCTCAGAATTGGACAAAATAAAAACTGAAGTCAATATTTTTCCGTAACGAAGACAGAGTCCAGAGGGGGGTCGAAGAAAGGCAGCAGGGCAGCCAGACCAGCCCTAGGCGTAGCCTGGCCCTTGCCCGCGCCTAGGGGTGGTGTGCCCCCTGGCCTCCACCGACATCACCCCTCCGTCTATTTAATCACGATCTCGGGAAAACCCTGAACACCCGAGCCTCCATCCACGACAAGTTACGTCGCGGTCGCCATTGCAGATCCTAGCTCGAGAGGGTTCTGAAGCTCTTCCCGGCACCCTGCCGGAGGGGGAAATCATCGCCAGAGGCATCTACATCGCCATGTCTGCCTCCGAAGTGATGCGTGGGTAGTTCATCCCTGGACTATGCGTCCATAATAGTAGCTAGATAGTTGTCTTCTCCAGTTTGTGCCTCATGTTTAGATCTTGTGAGTTGCCCTACATGATCAAGATCATCCTTATGTAATGCTACATGTTGTGTTTGCTGGGATCAGATGAATATTGTGTACTATATTGAGATCGATTATATATTCTTGTCATGTGTTATTTGTGATCTTGCGTGCTCTCCATTGCTAGTAGATACTCTGGCCAAGTAGATGCTTGTGACTCCAAGAGGGGGTATTTATGCTCGATAGTGGGTTCATGCCTCTAGTTTTCTGGAAAAGTGACAATAACTTCTAAGATTGTAGATGTGCTGTTGCTACTAGGGAGAAAACAACAATGTTTTATCCGAGGGTAATTCTATTGTTTACTTTACACACATTGCTTAATGCGATAATCTGTTGCTTGCAACTTAGTACTAAAAGGGGTTCGGACGATAACCGAAAGTTAGATTATTAGTCATAGACGCAGTTAGATTACGGTCTATGTATTATGTTGTAATGCCCAAACGAATCTCATAGTAGTCATGTTGTCATGTATGGTCGGTATTCTGTCAATTTCCCAGCTGTAATTTGTTGACCCTGAAGGAGATATGCCCTAGAGGCAATAATAAAGTGGTTATTATTTATATCTTTGTGTTTATGATAAATGTTTATATATCATGCTATAATTGTATTAACCGAAACATTAGTACATGTGTGATATGTAGACAACAAAGAAGTCCCTAGTATGCCTCTTAAACTAGCTTGTTGATTAATGGATGATTAGTTTCATAATCATGAACATTGGATGTTATTAATAACAAGGTTATATCATTATATGAATGATGTAATGGACACACCCAATTAAGCGTAGCATAAGATCTCGTCATTAAGTTATTTGCTATAAGCTTTCGATACATAGTTACCTAGTCCTTATGACCATGAGATCATGTAAATCACTTATACCGGAAAGGTACTTTGATTACATCAAACGCCACTGCGTAAATGGGTGGTTATAAAGGTGGGATTAAGTATTCGGAAAGTATGAGTTGAGGCATATGGATCAACAATGGGATTTGTCCATCCCGATGACGGATAGATATACTCTGGGCCCTCTCGGTGGAATGTCGTCTAATGTCTTGCAAGCATATGAATAAGTTCATAAGAGACCACATACCACGGTACGAGTAAAGAGTACTTGTCGAGAGACGAGGTTGAACAAGGTATAGAGTGATACCGAAGATCAAACCTTGGACAAGTAAAATATCGCGTGACAAAGGGAATTGGTATTGTATGTGAATGGTTCATTCGATCACTAAAGTCATCGTTGAATATGTGGGAGCCATTATGGATCTCCGAGATCCCGCTATTGGTTATTGGTCGGAGTGAGTACTCAACCATGTCCGCATAGTTCACGAACCGTAGGGTGACACACTTAAAGTTGGATGTTGAAATGGTAGAACTTGAATATGGAATGGAGTTCGAATATTTGTTCGGAGTCCCGGATGAGATCCCGGACATCACGAGGAGTTCCGGAATGGTCCGGAGAATAAGATTCATATATAGGATGTCATTTTATGTGAAATAAAATGTCGCGGAAGGTTCTATGGAAGGTTCTAGAAGGTTCTAGAAAAGTCCGGAAGAAACCACCAAGGAAGGTGGAGTCCACATGGGACTCCACCTCCATGGCCGGCCAGCCCTAGATGGGGTGGAGTCCCAAGTGGACTCCACCATAGGGGGCCGGCCAACCCCCCACATGGGAGGTGGAAATCCCACCTTTGGGTGGGAGTCCTAGTTGGGCTAGGTTTCCCCTCCTATGGAAGGTTTTTGGTTCGGGTCTTATTCAAAGACTTGGAGACCAACTCTTGGGGTTCCATCTATATAATGAGGGCCAAGGGGAGGGGCCGGCCACCCCAAGCACCACAAGGTGGCCGCACCACTAGATGGCCGACGCCCCCTCCCAAACCCTAGCCGCCCTCTCTCCTCTATAGTTCCCGCACGCTTAGCGAAGCTCCGCCGGACTTCTCCACCACCACCGACACCACGCCGTCGTGCTGTCGGATTCAAGAGGAGCTACTACTTCCGCTGCCCGCCGGAACGGGGAGGTGGACGTCGTCTTCATCAACAACCGAACGTGTGACCGAGTACGGAGGTGCTCGCCCGTTCGTGGCGCCGGAACCGATCGTGATCAAGATCTTCTACGCGCTTTTGCAAGCGGCAAGTGATCGTCTACCGCAGCAATAAGAGCCTACTCTTATAGGCTTTGGAATCTCTTCAAGGGTTAGTCTTGATCATCCCCTCGTTGCTACCGTCTTCTAGATTGCATCTTGGCTTGGATTGCGTGTTCGCGGTAGGAAAATTTTTGTTTTCTATGCAACGTTATCCTACGGTGGTATCGAGCCGTGTCTATGCATAGATGGTTGCACGAGTAGAACACAATGTTTTTGTGGGCGTTGATGCTCTTGTTATCTTTAGTTGAGTACTTTGCATCTTTATGGCATAGTGGGATGAAGCGGCTCGGACTAACTTTACATGACCGCGTTCATGAGACTTGTTCCTCGTTCGACATGCAACTTGTATTGCATAAGAGGCTTTGCGGGTGTCTCGTCTCTCCTACTATAGTAAAGATTCAATTTACTCTTCTATTGACAACATTAGTATCAACGTTGTGGTTCATGTTCGTAGGTAGATTAGATCTATATCGAAAACCCTAAACCACGTAAAATATGCAAACCAAATTAGAGAGCGTCTAACTTGTTTTTGCAGGGGTTTGGTGATGTGATATGGCCATAATGTGATGATGAATATGTATGAGATGATCATTATTGTATTGTGGCAACCGGCGAGAGCCTTATGGTTGTCTTTATATTTCATGTTGAGTAGTATTTCAAAGTAGTTGTAATAGTTGCTACATGAGGTGAACAACCATGAAGACAGCGCCATGAACCTTGACGCTACGCCGACGATGATGGAGATCATGCCCAAAGATGATGGAGATCATGTCCGTGCTTTGGAGATGAAGATCAAAGGCGCAAAGACAAAAGGGCCATATCATATCACATATGAACCGCATGTGATGTTAATCCTTTATGCATCTTATTTTGCTTAGATCGCGACGGTAGCATTATAAGATGATCCCTCACATTAATATCAAGATAATAAAGTGTTCTCCCCTCGTATGCACCGTTGTAACAGTTCGTCGTTTCGAAGCATCTCGTGATGATCGGATGTGATAGATTCAACGATTCACATACAACGGGTGTAAGCCATGTTGCACACGCGGAATACTTGGGTTTGCTTGACGAGCCTAGCATGTACGGACATGGCCTCGGGACAACGGAAACCGAAAGGTTGAACACGAGTCATATGGATGATATGATCAACATGTTGATGTTCACCATTGAAGCTACATCATCTCACGTGATGATCGGTTTTGGTGTAGTGGATTTGGATCGTGTACCACTTAACAACTATGAGGGATGTTGTATTAAGTGGGAGTTCATTAGTAATTAGATTAAAACATGAACTAATTATCATAAACATAGTCTGGGTAGTATTTTGAATTAATTTTGTAGTATTGGCATCCGTTTACTACTATGCGCTAGTCTTATTATTGAGATAGAAATTCTGTTAAAATCTGACAAGAAACTTTACGGATTGGTACCGTATTGTTAATGAATCAAGAAATGATTAAGTCCTATTGCAAACTTTTAGTGAAACTCACTTTGTTGATTCAAAGAGCTATGGTTTCAATTAGTACCTAAAGTTATCTTGTCTCCGTGAAACTTGAAGTTCAAATTTGTTTGAAAAGTAAGGAGCTGAAAATTTAGTTTTCAGAAATAATCAAGGTATGAGATATATGTGATATCTAAGACCTTATTGCAAGATGATAGAATATAAATTTGGTGAGACTACATAAACTCATAAGTTTTATGGGAATGTATGAAGGTTGAAGACGCCAGGCGTCACAATCCTCCAACTATTGGGGCACTAACGATATTCGCATATCCATGAAGTAACCATCCTTAATATGCACCGTTGCTAAGACTCGTAGTTTCGAAGCATCACGTGATGATCGGGTGTGATAGATTCTACGTGAGCATACAACGGGTGCAAGCTAGATTTGCACATGCAAATACCAAGGTTAAAACTTTACGAGCCTAGCATGTACAGACATGGTCTCGTAAAGTCGTCATGATATGATGGATAAAATTATGAGTGAAATTGTTCATCATATTACAAAGTTACTAATAAGTGAAATCTAGAACACTTGTCATATGATGATCAACTTCAAAGTAAAAACCTCAAGGTTATTGGTATTTGACCAACAAACCTAGAAGTTATTGATGTTGAAGTGTTTTTCCGAATAATGAGGAAAGCTAAAAGAGAAACTGCAAAAGATGTTACGCGGTAAAGAAAGAAAAGACTAGAAAGTCTAGCTCGGGTGTATATAAATGATATACATGTTATGGATGTATTCCTAGTTTAGTCACGCAATGAAATTCTTGGGTATTAGTACTATATTGGTTGGTATGAAGTGTCATACAAAACAACACAATACAAGAATACAATGGCCTAAGTGACTGACAAGGAATATGATAGGAATACACGTCCGGAACAAAATAAAGTGTTATTATGTTCGTCGTTGGCATTCTATCTAGCCCTTAGAATTTATAATAAAGAACTTAATAATTGTTATTTTGCTCGGTCAAATGAAAACAATGAGTTGTTCAAATTATGACATCACTCCATGAACGATGGATAAGTTATTATAAATCTTAATGGTGAAACACACATACATAACACTGACGCTAAAATGCCATAAGGCAAATGATTTGAATTCCACGTATTTGTGGAACCGCCATTTAGGTCATGTTAGAAAGGAACGCATGAAGGAACTCCATGCAAATGGATTTTGGAGTCATTTGATTTTTGAATCATTTGGCGCTTGCAAAATCTTTTCTAAAAGGTAATGACTGAAATACCGTTCATAGGCCGAAGAGTTGAACGGGCAACTAACTTAGTGAAAACATACATAATGATATATGTGGTTCACTCGGGCATAGTTGTGTGCGGAAGATTCTTCTACTTCATGAAAACTTTCAAACAATGAATTGAGTATATATGTGGATATATTCAATAAGGAAAAGTTTGAAACATTTGAATAGGATTCAAATAAATTTCAGCATGAAGTGGAAATCATCGTAATAGAAATCAAATATCTATGATTGGATCATGGTGGAAATATTTGAATTACAAGTTTTAGCGAACATCTAAGAGAGTTATGAAATTGTTCTACAGCTTACGTTTCTTGGAGTATCATAGTGATGATGAAGTATCCAAGAGATATATCCAAACTTTGTTGGATCAATGATGAGATAAAATATTGATGCCATTATATTTTTGTGGATTATGCTTTAGTGACTACCGCTTTTACACTGAATAGAGCATCATCATGATCCGTTGAAATGACACCATACAAGTTATGGCATGGGTATAAACCCTAATAGTCAACCAAAATCGGATGAATGTCTTTGTTGGTTATCCCGGAGATTTAATTGGGAATTCTTCCCACGAGACAAAGACAAAAGTGTTTGTCAATGTTTCTTATTTCCGAGAAATTGTTTCGAGTGAAGTATTTGAGTGGGAGGACAATATAATTTGATAAGGTTTATGAACCCGAGCATAATGATCGGAGTAGCGCAGACATCGGAATTGGTTTCGGAAGCGGCCACGACGATCATGGCTCTCATGACTACAAAGTGTTTTAGCCATGGAGATCGAAGTACATATTGAACCTTGTAGGTATGGTTTACTTTGTGATCAAATAAATGATTTGTGGACAAAGGATTGATTTTGATCAATGATAAACCAACTACAAAACAAAGAAGTTATGATGGGCCCTGACTCCATTAAAATGGCCATGCGCCATGAAATCCAATATAGATGAATACTTTATGAAAGTAAATGGATCTATGAAATTGATAGACTTGGATGAAATATCCTTGAAGAAAGCTTGACTTATCGAAAAATTGTTTACGACAAAGTTCAAAGAGTTGAATACGATAAGATTAGATCTTCCGTAGCAATGCTTATAGTCTATGTGGATTATTCTAGTAATCACTACATATTTCTTTTATGAGATATGCTAGTAGGATGGCAAAATACATTACTTATCGAAGTATGTATTAAAGGTGTATACAAGATACAACCAAGAGTTTTGCTGGTCCGTGGAATACTAGATAGGTATACGAACTTCAATTGGATGAAGTAAGTATTGCGGAGTTGGAATCTTCACCGGATGAAATAGTCAAAGAGTTTTTGATTTCATCGGAGACGATGAAGAGGCTTGCATTTGCAAGAAATTAAGTGGGAGCGCTAAGACACATTTATAATACTTTATGTAGGTGACATATAGTTGGTTATAAATGATGTAATTATATACTTGATTAAAAAGGTTTCATTGAGAATTAACTTCAATGAAAGGATATGGATCGAAACAAATTTAGTGTCAAGATCTATGAAGATAGATTGAAACACATAAATAAGTTTAAGTCAAAGTACATATGATGGATATTGAAGTAGTTCAATATAGAAATATTAAGAAAATGTTCTTGTCATGTGAAGGTTTAACAAGACTTGAGTGTATCCGACACTCAATGAGTAAAAACACATGAGTGATTATAGATCACGAATAATATGTACACAATCAGATATCATGTGCTATAAAGTGTTATGAGCATATACCGAATGATTCATATGATGATCATTGGACGACAGTAAGAATATCCTTGAGTACTTTAGAAGAACTAAGGATATATATATATATTTTTGTATGAAGAAATGACAAATAAATCGCTGTAAGGTGTTACACCGATATTGGTTTTGTCACGTATAAAATATAATTTCAATCTCAAATTAGACTAAGTGTTGTTTAAAAGGTAGCACAATGAGCTAGAAGTTGTCTATGCTAGATTTAGAAGAGTTCTAAATATTGTGACGGATTCTACAAAAGAAGGCGAGAGTATGTCATTATTTTGACAATGACAAAGGATGTTAAGTCAAGAGGTTCTTTGAGAACTTGGTGAAGTTCCGACGAGTCGAAATTTGAAGCTATATTGTGTGTGACAATATTAGTGACATATTTCAGACAACGGAATTAAGGTTCCACCAGAAGATCAAACATATTTAAATGCCAACTCATTTGGGAATGAGTGATGCGTTGAGACGCAAATGAATTACAAAATACATACGTTTCTGAGCGTGTCAGATCCGATGACTAAAACCTCTCCCGTGAGCAATACATGATAAAGCACCAGAAGGCCAAGGTGTTATATCTTTACAAATGTAAACTAGATTATTGACTCTAGTGCAAGTGGGAGACTGAAGGAGATATGCCCTAGAGGCAATAATAAAGTGGTTATTATTTATATCTTTGTGTTTATGATAAATGTTTATATATCATGCTATAATTGTATTAACCGAAACATTAGTACATGTGTGATATGTAGACAACAAAGAAGTCCCTAGTATGCCTCTTAAACTAGCTTGTTGATTAATGGATGATTAGTTTCATAATCATGAACATTGGATGTTATTAATAACAAGGTTATATCATTATATGAATGATGTAATGGACACACCCAATTAAGCGTAGCATAAGATCTCGTCATTAAGTTATTTGCTATAAGCTTTCGATACATAGTTACCTAGTCCTTATGACCATGAGATCATGTAAATCACTTATACCGGAAAGGTACTTTGATTACATCAAACGCCACCGCGTAAATGGGTGGTTATAAAGGTGGGATTAAGTATTCGGAAAGTATGAGTTGAGGCATATGGATCAACGAGTGGGATTTGTCCATCCCGATGACGGATAGATATACTCCGGGCCCTCTCGGTGGAATGTCGTCTAATGTCTTGCAAGCATATGAATAAGTTCATAAGAGACCACATACCACGGTACGAGTAAAGAGTACTTGTCGGAGACGAGGTTGAACAAGGTATAGAGTGATACCGAAGATCAAACCTTGGACAAGTAAAATATCGCGTGACAAAGGGAATTGGTATTGTATGTGAATGGTTCATTCGATCACTAAAGTCATCGTTGAATATGTGGGAGCCATTATGGATCTCCAGATCCCGCTATTGGTTATTGGTCGGAGTGAGTACTCAACCATGTCCGCATAGTTCACGAACCGTAGGGTGACACACTTAAAGTTGGATGTTGAAATGGTAGAACTTGAATATGGAATGGAGTTCGAATATTTGTTCGGAGTCCCGGATGAGATCCCGGACATCACGAGGAGTTCCGGAATGGTCCGGAGAATAAGATTCATATATAGGATGTCATTTTATGTGAAATAAAATGTCGCGGAAGGTTCTATGGAAGGTTCTAGAAGGTTCTAGAAAAGTCCGGAAGAAACCACCAAGGAAGGTGGAGTCCACATGGGACTCCACCTCCATGGCCGGCCAGCCCTAGATGGGGTGGAGTCCCAAGTGGACTCCACCATAGGGGGCCGGCCAACCCCCCACATGGGAGGTGGAAATCCCACCTTTGGGTGGGAGTCCTAGTTGGGCTAGGTTTCCCCTCCTATGGAAGGTTTTTGGTTCGGGTCTTATTCAAAGACTTGGAGACCAACTCTTGGGGTTCCACCTATATAATGAGGGCCAAGGGGAGGGGGCCGGCCACCCCAAGCACCACAAGGTGGCCGCACCACTAGATGGCCGACGCCCCCCTCCCAAACCCTAGCCGCCCCCTCTCTCCTCTATAGTTCCCGCACGCTTAGCGAAGCTCCGCCGGACTTCTCCACCACCACCGACACCACGCCGTCGTGCCGTCGGATTCAAGAGGAGCTACTACTTCCGCTGCCCGCCGGAACGGGGAGGTGGACGTCGTCTTCATCAACAACCGAACGTGTGACCGAGTACGGAGGTGCTGCCCGTTCGTGGCGCCGGAACCGATCGTGATCAAGATCTTCTACGCGCTTTTGCAAGCGGCAAGTGATCGTCTACCGCAGCAATAAGAGCCTACTCTTATAGGCTTTGGAATCTCTTCAAGGGTTAGTCTTGATCATCCCCTCGTTGCTACCGTCTTCTAGATTGCATCTTGGCTTGGATTGCGTGTTCGCGGTAGGAAAATTTTTGTTTTCTATGCAACGTTATCCTACAGACCCAACATATTATTTATCTTTATGGAGAGACACCTCTAGTAAACTGTGGATCCCGGTCCTTTACTTTACACTAATAAATTCAACCACTGCAAACTTGTTATGTTTACTTTCTGCAAGCATTGTTCTCTTTAATTACTGCAAACATCTATTTCCACTCGATATGTTTAATCCTTTGTGTTCAGCAAAACCGGTGAGATTGAGAACCTCACTGTAGTTGGGGCAAAGTATTTTGGTTGTGTTGTGTGCAGGTTCCACATTGCTGCTGACGCCGGTAGTGCGTCCTGCCACTAGTCAGCTAGCAACACCTTCAGAAGTCACACTTTTCTCCTACTGGTCGATTAAACCTTGGTTTCTTAGTGAGGGAAAACTTACTGTTTTGTGCTTATCACGCCTTCCTCTTGGGGTTACGTGATTGCCAACTTCCACGGCAGCACCATCGATTACCACGAGCATAGAGGGGATTTCCAAACCTTTGATGCTCTATATGTATGAATGTATGATAAGGGACCTTTATTTGTGAAGGATCCACTAGCCCGCCTCCTCGTCTTTTCCGGCTCCGACCATCGAAGCATCGCATCGAAGAAGGGAACCACCAGCCAGCTCCATATCCCAGCCAAAAGATCTAGAAGTACCTCCCGACATAACTCCGAACACCAGCAAACAACCACAACACCATAGATCTACTACATCTACTACAACTATGCACAACCCAAACTCCGACGCCTCTCATTGTCTGGCTACTCCCGGAGAGCACCAGAGGGATCGAGCGGGAGAATGATGACCATCTTATACGAGCTATTTTTTTAATGGCGCCGAGGGCGCCAAACTTATATTCAACTCAAGTGCAAAGTGCAACTTGTATTACATAGTCCTGCCATGATAAATTTTGTAGAATAGAAATTGCATGACAGGAGGGTGAAGAATGAGCTCAACAAACACATCTAAATATAGGTTCATCTAGGGATTGCCTAACAACCCGATGTGCACAGTTGTGGGCGACATCATTTAAATCTCTTTTGATGTTGAACACCTACAAATTTGTCTTGATAATGGAATTGAGGATCACTGCAAAAGTTGTCCTTGCATTCCAATGCAGTTGAGGGTTATCCGGTTTCCTACTCGCCATCTCTTTCGCAAGGATCTGGTTGTCCATCCGTAGAGTTGGTCTGTTTATATTGAGTAATTCAGCTAGCTTTGTTGCGAGGAGCATTGCATCATATTCGGCTTGGAGAACAGAAGTTGCTTGTGGCGCTGAAGCTTGTACCATGACATTGAAGTTCTGGCCGTTCTCCACGTACTGCATAAATACACAAAATCCTATTGCTCCTACACCTACAGTGATTTTCTTGCATTTCCAAGAAACATCTAAATAGACCTCGGCACCTGCAATGACTAGACCCGACTTGAGTGCTGCTATCCCCGTTGGGCTCTGAGACTTTGGATGCACCTACAAGCGAGGATCAGAAGCAACAAAAAGTTCCAAATTATTCACAATAGCTTGTGCATTCATATTTATTTGATACGGTTCCCCTTTTTTCTATCAAAGAGGCAATCATTTCTAGACTTCCATAAGCACCACATAAAGATGAGAATATTTTGAAGGGAAACATAAGGATGATTCATATTCATAAAATTCATATGATATGAGTCAAAGAGTTACTATTTTATATGAGTTGGTCAGATCGAATAAATCAGGAAGAGATAAACTAAGTTGGTCTTGCGAAATGGTAGGTAAATAAGAGATCAATATCATCCTCCTCCAAACCGCAGCTGCAACAAAGTTTGTTAATGTGTTTTGAGTACTTACCAAGCATGGCTGGCTCCCGTGAGAAGGGCTATCCAAAGGAAACACCATGCGAAATCTTCAATCCTTGGCAAGATGGTTTTGTTCTTCCAAACCTGATTTAAAAAGCTGGTAGCGGGATATTGCTGGACACAATGGGTTGCTTGAGACCATTGGATGTAGATAGTAGAACATGACAAAAAACTCTGAGAAGGAGGAAAAGAAGGTGTAGAAGCCCGTGTTAACTCGTTATTTCTCACGTGCGGGAATCAAAAGTCCAAAGCCCAAAAAAGAGATCCATAGGCAGTATCACACAGGGTATATTTCATAAAAAGCTAAATAATCCGTAAAACACACATCCAATAAAATTCCAAGCCAGGTTACGAGGTAGCCACCAACTCAAGCTAATCATCTGACCGTGCGGTCATTCTCAATCTTAAGAGTCCAACTTGTGGTTTGGTAACCTCGTTTGACACTTTGGTGTTTTATTAAAAGAATATTCTTCAGTCGTTCACGTCGATAGCGAGACGTTTGTGATGACTTCGTCAATTTGAATACCCATCGAATAACGTTTCTTGGACGCAGTCTCTTGAAAGTGTTCATAGAGGTAGGATGTATGTGCGTGCGTTCATAGATGTGAGTGTATATGATTATGTGAGCTAGTCGCAAAAAGAAAAGTCCAGAACCCAAAACATACACGGCCACGTATACGCGAAGCTTGAGCTTTCCCTTTTCTCGTCTCTTGTCGGCGGCCATGGCAGACGACGACGACTGCCCTCCCCTCGCCGTCGAGCTCCCGCCGCAGGCGAACTTTCCTCGGGCTCCCGCTTCCTCCTCCAATTCCGTCTCCGCACCGGTCGGCGTTACCGTCATCACCGGCTACCTCGGCGCCGGCAAGTCCACGGTAAGATTTCACCGCGTGCCCTAACCCCTTCCCCGTCCTCTGCTACCTCCACCACTGTGTCTGGGCAAAGTAGGCGCGATGTATCCTGGTGCTGCACAGGATCAGCGACAAATTGCCAGTTACCTCTCATGTATGTACTCCGTATCGATAGGATGCCTCTAATTTCACCAGATTGAATCCTAGCTTAAGCCTATGTTGTGTCCTAGGAGGAATCACTGGTACTAACTCTAGCACCATTCTTAGATTTTTCTAACACTCAGATTTCATCTCCCATTCAGGTTATGTTGACATACTTCAGACTGTATGTCACCTCCTGTCTTTCTTCTTCCAGTAAAATTATTAATTGAGCTTGTTGGAACCACGCGGGTTAATACTTACTCGCTGTCGCTGTGCTTTAAAATTTCAGTTAGTCAACTACATTTTGAGTGCGCAACATGGGAAGAGAATAGCAGTAATACTGAATGAGTTCGGAGAGGAAATCGGAGTAGAAAGAGCAATGATTAATGAGGGACAAGGTGGTGCCCTTGTCGAGGAGTGGGTGGAGCTAGCAAATGGATGCGTTTGTTGCACTGTAAAACACAGCCTGGTTCAAGCACTTGAGCAACTGGTACAGACTAAGGAGAGGTAAGGCACACATTTTTCATGTCTAGTACCTTGAATGGAATCGTTACATACAACATATGATTCTGTAAGTATGTACATCACTATCATTACTTGTCTGTTCTATAGTTATTTGTAGACTGTGATGCTTTGGTTCACCAAACTTGTCTAATTAAATTGGCTGACTTGATGTTGACATTATGTTTTTAGTTCAAAGCTAAAATTATGTGTATCCAGCTTAATCCTTAAAGGGGGCCAATATTCGGACTTGTTGTTGACATTCTATTTTTAATTCACTATTAAATTGTGTATAGCCTGATTATTCCTGAAAAGGGGCCTTTTTTCTGTTTCTAAAGTTATCTGCTTTCTTATTCTAGTTGTACATGAAAAGCTAGAATCAATTCAGCGCTTCTTATTCTAAAAATTAGTTCACGCTTCTTTAATCTAATGCTTTGATGCACTGGTTCCTAACTCTGAATATTTATACTTAGAAATGGCTAATGGGTCGTGCTCTTCAATTGATTTTCACTAGATGTTTGATTTGATAGTAATGCACTGCAATTTATTTTCCCTAACCTGTCAACTCATGTGCTGCAGAATGGATCACATATTATTGGAGACAACTGGTTTGGCTGATCCTGCACCACTTGTATCCATTCTCTGGCTGGACGATCAGTTGGAGTCATCAATCAGACTAGACTCTATTATTACGGTTAGTTTAGTTTGACCTTTTCTTTTGCTACAGTTTGCATAGGAAGAGAACACATGCTTCGGCACAGTTTCTCATTTAAGCTTGACATACTCTTAATACGTATAGTTCAGAAAAAGACTTGTTTCTTTGCTCTTTGGATCACAATTTATAAAATGAAATTGCAATTGACTATTTCCTGCTTAACTTGTTACTGTATGTGCATCAGGTTATTGATGCAAAGAACTTCAGGCAGCAAATTGACGAACACACAAACTCTTCATCATTTCCGGAAGCATTTCATCAAATTGCATTTGCGGTAAATTTTTGTTTTGTTTTGGCATCAACTTGTCTCTCATTTCACACACTCTAAGTGGGGCCTACATCTTGAATCTAAGATTCATTGTGTTGGTCCCTGTGGGCTCTCGAAATTGAGATTTGTCTTTTTTGGTGTTAATCATCCAAACAGCTATAAAAAGCGTCAATTTCCTGTGTAACAGGATGTTGTGATTTTGAACAAAATTGATTTAGTAAAAGACGATCTCGAGGATTTGGAAAGGAAAATTCATGATGTCAATGCTCTTGTTACAGTGGTGCGCTCTGTCCGATGCCAGGTTGACTTAAATACAATATTTGATCGACAGGCATATGGTGTAAAGGTAATTAAACTAGTGAAGTTTGACTTTCTTACTACTTATTTGGTGCTTCATTGTACTCAGCAGGGGTTTTGTGATGTGAACACTTAGTCATATATATGCATCCAACTTACTTTGTGTTTCTTCCCCAGAATTCATCGCAACTACAGGAGCTTCTGGAGTACAGTAAATCAGTACCACCAAATAGTCGTCATGATAGCAGTATTTCCACCCTGTGCATTTCTGAACAGGATCCAGTCGACTTGGCTAAGGTACCTTCTGTCCTTGAATGAGATGTATGGGCGATACTTTTATTCTGAGGGTGAGCTCGAGAATACATTATTGTAAGCAGTTCGGAGTTTAGTCAAAGGGTCTCTACAGATTTTGGCATGTCGGAGTTTAGTCACACCTTGCCAATTTAGAGAGGGAAGACTAACATATAAGGGCTGCTCAAATGGGGACCCTAAATGAGAAAGCAGGGGGGGGGGGGTATATGCTATGTGTTCACCACACACGCGCCTGATTGCATTTATTCGTATTTTGCCTAATCCACACCTACTGTGTGGGCTAACTGGATAAGCATGCACGTCCTCCTGCAGTTATCCCATTGCACATGGCGGGAGAAGTCTCGTGGTTCCTGAGATTTGGTTGTCAAAAACTCAAAATCGTGTCTTTAGTAGGTTGTTACAAGATAGACTCTATAAAGGGAGACATCCCTTTGACAAGATAGACATCTTCTTCACATCAACGGACCAATCCCTCTCACTATGTTTGCCACCACCGAGTCTCGCATTCCTTATATCGCACAACAGGACAAGGAGAAGCAGTAGTCTCCAGAACTTCCCAATGATCGTCGACCTGCACGAGTAGTTGGATAATTAGGTTTCTGGGAAGTGTGTACACCCTATTGCTATGTCTTTATTCATCGTCGTCTCGCCTCTTCTTCCTCTGCGGTCGTTCACTGGCTTCTTGACCTCTTCTTCCTCCACCGCATTGCCAAGTCTTCATCTACATCGCCAGTGTAAGAATCAATCTCGCGATCTGTTTGTGCATGTGCGATGTTTGGACAAATACTTTGGTACACGTGTACTGTTCACATATATAGAGCAATACATATCAAATAAATTAGGAATCTGGAGTAAAACTGTGATTTTAGGGAGCTATGTATACCCATTGTTAGGATACTCCCTCAGCTGATGACTGTAAGCAGTTTTTACAGTACAAGAAGGGACCGGGCAGAACAGATACCAGAAAAAAAGCCCCTAGAAAGGATTATTCCCCTTTCTTCCCCACGGAACGAGAGTTCCTGCCCGCACTGACCAACCGCTCGCGGTCCTGCCCCAGTCGGCCGCCTGCTCTGGCGCCGCTCCGGCCAGTCGCCTGCTCCGGCGACGCTCCGGCAGGGCTGCCGCCGCCCTATTCTACGTGCCAGGCCCTACCAGTGCATGACCGGTTCTCCAGGTGCTTCGGCCAAGGGCTAGCTCGCGGTCCCGGACGGCTGCTTGCTCCGGTGCCGCTCCAGCTGAGCCGCTGCCGGCCTACCCCACGTCGCTCTGGAGCAGCTCTGGCCACTGCCGAGCTCCTCCTCTCTCCTCCAATGGCTGCTCTCCTTTCCTCTACAGTTTTGCTGCCTTTTTGACGAAAATTGGCCGGAATCAGAGTAGTGTGGTGAAATAAGGCGGCGATTTGGCCAGACTCCTAACAGAGCGGCGGAATTTTGCCAGACTTGGTACCAGTCCGGTGACCAATTGAGGTGAAATTTCCCTATGTCAAGTTTAAAGGTCACCCTTAATCAACCTTGTATCTGAGGGTCCAGCGCCTCGCTTTAAAGGTCCCTATAAAAATATTTACGGGTCAGACCGTTATATAGGATCTATTCGGTGCATTTTTTTGGCCCAAAACCGTAAATTTTACAGTTTTAGGTCATTTATGGGACCTGCTAGAGATGCTCTTATATGTTGCTCTTGCCCAGTATAAACTGGCATCTTGCCCAGTATAAACTGGCAAGTGGGACTAACATTTACACATGTCATAATCTCTACGGACCCTTTGACTTCTTTGAATAACTAGCGCACTTAGGCCCATTTATTCCAGTACTTCTGGGAAGACGTATGCCTCTAGATTGCTTTGCTGCACTTTTTTTTTTACCAAGAGACTGGGGCAAAATCCCCACAGTAATTTATTAAACCACCCTAACTTTACAAGAGTATAACAACTATATACAAAAGAAAATAAAAACGAGGATTACAGCAGGTTATGAATCCATAAAGTAAAAACATCAGCATGTTTATCCTTCACCCTATGCACATGCAAGTTGGCTTCATGAATGAACTGTCTACGCCAAGAGCCAAAGGAGGGTCTGATATTTTCAACGATGGCTCAATTCCTTTGCTTCCAAATATGCCAGCAAGCGAGTATAACAACCTCAGTAGATAAAGGTTTGCCAAAAGAAGCTCTTGCTGTCATAAACATCTGTTCAATATTGTCTTCTTGAGTCCAATCAATCTGCAAATACGACCAAATTCGTCTGCTGAAGTTACAGTCAAAGAATAGATAAATCCAGTCTTCAGTTTGGTGAGTAGGGCACATCACACATGTGAAAATATTTGTAACATTCCAATTGCGCCTCCTTAGCATATCCCTCGTGTTTAGTCTGCCACTAATAAGCAACCATGCAAACACTTTAATTCTCAGCAGAACCTTGCACTTCCATATCGATGAGTATATCTTACTGGTAGAGATGTGAGTGAAGCAATGATTATAATAGAGATGAGCAGTGTAAATACCATCCCTCCATATAGTCCTCCAGACATCCTTGCTTGAGTCATCTAAATTTATCGAGGCCAGGAAAGCCTACATTCTATTATATTCATCAAAAGCTTGCTGTGATAAGGTTAAGTAGAAAAGTGTAGCCCTGTCCTCACACCCAACCACCTCCTTAACAGACAGTAAAGTATCTAGAGCAAGAGATTGCAATTGTGGGAATTCCTTAGCAGGGAGAGCTCCTTTCCAAGTATCATTCCAAAATAAGATAGTGTCACCTTTTCAGATGTCGCAGTGCAAAAAGTTCTGTATTTATCCACTAGTTTCATAGTATCTCTCCACCAGAAAGAACCACACAAATTTGTGGCTTGAGGCACTCCATTGGGATAATAATTCCAAACTAAACTTACCCAAGGAATCTCTTCTTTATTGAAGAATTTATGTAAGTGTTTGATGAGTGCTTTGCTGCACTCATTGCTACATTATTAGAACTTCAGAATGCACCATAATTGTTGTGTCTGGTCTCTTTTACACCAGTTTTACATATTTGCCTGGTTCATTTTGTTTCACAGGTGGAATCATGGCTTGAAGATCTTCTTTGGGAGAAGAAGTCTAACATGGATATATATCGTTGCAAAGGGGTTTTACATATTCATAATTCGAATCAACTTCATACATTACAGGTTGTTACAGCATACAAGGCATCTGAAATAATTATTGGCCAAAGTTTTTATCCATTCCTCTTTCAAGGCGAAGTTACTAAGTATGCCTGCTTTGTTGAGCCGATTATCATTACTGAAGTCTGTTTTTTCCCTCATGAAGGCAGTGAGGGAAGTCTATGAGGTTGTCCCGGCCCGAGAATGGTCTGATACGCAATCTCGCACGAACAAGATAGTTTTCATAGGTATGTTTACAAATGTCACTGTAGTTAATCATCCATTACTTTCAAGTTACGAGTCAGATCCTGAATCTTCCCGTGCCTATTTTGCTACAGGACGTGATTTGGATATCAGTATTCTTCAAGATTCATTCAGTCGCTGCAAGCACTGATTATCTAATGATTTGCACGACACCATGTAAGTTATACTCTTTGTCTTTCGCGATGGTTGCAAACATGCCTGCTGTTTGTACCGTGAATCTCATAGTTCTGTCCTATCAGTATTTACTTTCTTTCCTGTCCTCAGGGTCACAGGTACTTGTACTTCCATACCATCGAATACTACATGGAGGCTCACACAGCATAGGCTTCCATGTTCATGAAGTTGCATTCCATCGAAAAATGTTCAGTTGGGGCAAAGCAATTTTCAGTGCCAATATCAAGAGACTATTCCAACTACTTCCAACTGTTGTTGTAGAATTCTGTGCCATCAAAGCGCCTCTCTGGTATAGTAGTTAAAAAGACATTCTGCTGAGCATCTGTATATGCTCAACAGCGAACGCAACTGTTTTAAGTTTTGCAGAGGACACATGTATAATCTAAAACGATGTGGAAGGATCCTAGTTGTAGTAATATTGGAAGTGATGAACCACATAGTGGGAGGCCATGGGCTGAAGATCCCTTCCAGAATTGGTGGCCTTTTGGCCACTTGGGGCTGCCAGTGAGCCAGTCTGTACCATTCAGAGCAGAATACATTTATCTTCTTTTCTTTACTAGAAACAATACAGCTAGTTGTGGGCTTGTGGGTACTTGGCTCTATTCTGAGAAATTTCGATCTTACATCAGCCTGCTGGTGAAGGGTTTCATCGAAGGGAGTAGCCAATTTGCAGTCACCGCGCATAAGCTCGTTTGTCTTTTTTTTTTTTTTGTACTCAAATCAATAATACTCTACATGAAAGTAGTATTTCCCAAACTTCTATTCTTAATCTATAAATAATATATATGATACGCCAAAACTATGTATGTGAGTAAATAAAATTCATGTTTTTATTTTAATAAGCTAAAAATAAAATTAGACTGCATTAGATACTATAAATATGCACGAAGGTTTATATACTTTCAAAATGCAAACAGTTGAAATACAAATATGAGGGTCAATTAAAGCTCTTCTATAATCATGCATTTCAACTCAACTTTTCGGCAAAGGATTTATTTAACAAAATAGCATTGACATTAAAAGTTGATGCACATCTATAGTTGAAGTTGTATTTTGGAAACCGTAACGATGTCTCCGTTATTTGATGTGTATGAGTTTCCTAAAACCTTACATATGTCCAAGACAATTTGGGAAGATTTATTTTCGAGAATTGAACTTCCAACATTTTACCTCATCCTCGCAGTTGATTTAGGATCAGGAGGGTCGAGCAAAAGAAATACTAAGATCAATAAGAGAGTGGGGGTTTTGGCTCCTGAGCCTCATGAACAATAAATTCAAAACAAATAGTAAAACAAATCAAACAATTATGATTCTTTTGGCAACAAACATGTTTAAGTGTTATGTGTGCCTACAAAGTTTCATGTAGAAATGACATCCATGGTGCTTTGTTCGAGAAAAAAACAAAATCGATGCTCTAAAAGGACTATTTTGTAGCGAAAAGTGTCTCTGGCACATGAGCACCGGTGCTTCTGATTTTTAAAATCATATTTTTTGGATTCCAAAAAATTGAAATTAAATGCTCACATACATATAAATATTCCGAAGGTAGGGTAGGAATTTCGTAGGAAAATATGTTGTACCTTGAGCTATACAAAAAAGACAAATTTCTAACAAATATCTACCCCTATACGTAGTCAGAATTTTTTTTCCCTGTAGCTCAAAATACAATGCAGCTTCTACCGAAACTACGTACAAATATTCAGGACATGTGTATGTATTCATGGAATAAATGTGACGATTTTTTGAAACACAGATGTATAGTGTTTAAATATTTTGAAAACAGCTGGTGCTCACGTGCACCAAGAATGTCATTTCATCACAAAATTTTGCACGTAATTTGAACACCCGAACATGATTGGTAAGAAAAAATCAGATTTTTTTTCTGAATGTTTTTTACTAATTTACTTTTTGTAAGGGTGCATATGAGCTCGGGAGCTTGAGTTAAATTTCCAGTTTTATTAACAGTCGATGACTCGATGTGGTCTACCGTCCGTAGGGCACAGAGCGAGGAAACAGTCCTCCAGCGCATCATCCTCTCTCCTGATTCCCATTTCCGATCTCAGCCGCCGTCTCCCTCCTCCCCGCCACTCCTCGCACTCGCACCCCACTAAAACCCTAACCCACACAATGGCAGCGGCGGCGGCCGCCACCTCGCTGCTCCTCCGCCGCCACCGCAGGACCCCGGCCTCCCTCCCCCTCCTCCTCCGCGCCGCGATCTGCTCCACCCGCCCACTCCCCCAACATCCCGAGCTCTCCCCGCCCGCATCCGACCCCGCCCCCGCCCCGCTCCCCCCGAACCCCACCTCCGGCAGCCCCTTCTACGCCGACAACTGGCGCAACCCCGCCGCCTCCATCCCCGCCCCCGCCTCCTCCCCCAACCTCCCCGCCCTCATCAACCCCGCCCCCCTCTCCGAGAACCACCTCCTGGCCGCCACCCTCGGCGCCGCCGACCTCAAGGAGCGGTTCGCCGAGTGGACGGCCCAGCAGAAGTGGGACGACCTGCGCCAGGTCTTCGAGTTCTGGGTCCGCTCCCTCGACGCCGCCACCGGCAAGCCCAACCGCCCCGACGCCGACCTCTTCAACCACTACCTCCGCGCCGGCCTCATGGCCGGGGCCGCGCCGCACGAGATGCTCGATCTGGCTGACCAGATGCGAGAGTTCAAGATCACGCCCAACACCGCGTCATTCAACCTCGTACTCAAGAGCATGGTCAAGGCTCGCGAGGTCGAAGGGGGCGAGAGGCTCGTCGAGCGGTCAGTTTCTCGTTCCTCCTTGGTATATGTGTCTCCTGGCATGCCCCTGAGTGTAGGCACTTCACAATTTCGAAGCACATTGGAAATTTTGTCAAACAATGGATCACTTAGTCATCTGTTTTTACACGAGAAATAATGTGGCTGCTGATTCGTGAGGCTGTGTTACAGAAACTCGGCCTGCATATTCTTTCTGGTATTAGCATGCATCGTAGGGTAACTTAGGTAGGGTGATAGTTTAACCAGATGTAGTGCGGAGAACTTACTTTCACAAAGGTCATGACTTGTTGTGCTCAAGGACATTGCCCTTTAATTTTGCCTATGTACATGCCCTTCGATCCATGGTACTACTATACGAGATTTGCTTTGTTGACTTTCCGAGGCTACATTCTGCAACATGCATTGCTGAACTACTTGTCCATAGCGAGGCTATACTGAAGTTGGTTTTTATTGTTTGGTACACTTTCATTTGCACTGGAAATAACAAGTCGCTGCAAGATTGTGTTATAGTAACATTTACAAGTAGTAACCCATATCTTGTATGCTGGTAAAGGTTAATGTTAATAAAATTGTTGATGTGTAATAATATTTAATATTGATTTTACGTTTTCTGCTTAACTGCTTATCTTTGATTTTAATCGAGGCAGCATATCTTTTATTTTGCCTATATGTTTAACGTTGTACTATTAGCTTATGTTCTCATTTAGAGCGAGATATGTTATTTTGAGGTCACTATAAATTTGTGTAACCCTCCACTGCAATAAACTTGACTTCAAATAATTGTCTTTACTTATCTGTTGAAATCAGGATGCTGCAAACAGGAATTGTACCAGATGATGAAACCTACAATCTGGTTGTAGATCTGCTTATTAAAGGCAACCGCGTTGACTCGGCTTTTAAATATTTGGATATTATGCTTAAATCAGGCTACGCGATATCTTCACCTGTTTACGCTGAGTATGTCGGTGTATGTGTAAGATCTGGGAGATTGGACACATTGGCATATATCATTGAGAAGTGCAAGGTACTTATTCTAAAGAACAGTTAATCCATTGCATATATATGTTATTCAGTAGTCTGATATTACAGTTTTATCTCATTCATTAGATGTTTATCAGTTACGCTGATTGCCTTTGACACTTGTTTTGCCTGCCCTGTTTATGATGGTGTAATTTGGTTTATTTCAGGGAACAGATAAGAACAAAATCTTATGTCCACAATGGGCCTGGTGCGTTGACATTGCAGAAGCTGCTTTTGAAGCTAACAATAGCAAGCTAGCTATGTTTGGCTTGGAATTTCTTGCGAGATGGATGGCACGTGGTGAGCGTGCTACACCCCCTGATCACCTCTCAGTTGATGAAGGTTTAGTACTCTCAGCTTTATGTGCTGCTGGTAGAACCTGTAGCACTGACCTCTTGAATGCTGCTTGGTCAATATTACGCAAGTCGTTGCGCCAGAAAAGGGCACCCATGCCAGAGACTTATCTTGCAAAGATTTATGCTCATTCTTCAATTGGTCAACTTCAGCGAGCTTTTGGAACTCTTCGTGAATTTGAAAATGCCTATGGGAACTCTGCGAATATTGATACAGAGCTCTTCTCACCGTTCACTTCCTTGAAACCACTTGTTGTTGCTTGCTGCAAGGATGGTTTCACCACACTGGACACGGTAGATTCTCTTACACTTGCTATGCGTAATGCAATGTCTCTTCTTTCAAGAAAACCATCTTCTACAAAAACCCATCAGTGACATGATTGCATTCATTCTTTCTGCTCTGACATAGCTTAAATGCTCAGTTTTTTATTTATATAAAAATTCAATGCCAGTTTTTTCTGTATTGATTTTACCTCAGTTAACACATTACTACTGTAGTATTTGCGGCGAATTTTGCCTTTTGCTCTTCAATGGCAATAATCTCTTGTGACCAGCAGTAGCTTTGTGTATGTTAATTTCATTCTACTAGCATTGCATGTATTTCTAGCTAGCTTGCATTCTTGTTTAGTTGTGACCCTTTCCTACCAAGACTTGAAAGATATTTTTGTAAAATGTCTAGATGGTTGGCAAGTCTTCATGTGTCAATCTTATTATGTTTATGACATGTTTACAACTGCATGATTTTTGTCAAGTGGACTTGATATATTCTAAAAGAAGCTTTTTTTTCTCTCTTGTACCATTGTCTTTTCATTTCCGAAGTATGATTGCATGCTCTAACCTATATTCTGCTATTTGCAGGTTTATGTTCAATTGGAGAACCTTAGTTCTGCAGATCCACCTTACAAATCTGTTGCTGCTCTTAACTGTGTAATACTAGGCTGTGCAAACATTTGGGATATTGAGCGAGCATATGAAACTTTCGAGGCAATGAAGGAAAAGTTTGGACTTACTCCTGACATACATTCGTATAATGCCCTGTTGCATGCATTCGGAAAGCTGAAAAAGGTATTAATATTGTCTATATTACCTTGGTTTTCTTATGACCTTCTTAAAGTATCTGTTTGTCAGCTTGGTAACTATCCCTTTAAATATGTGCTGCCCTTTTGATTTGCACAGACAGAGGAAGCGGTTAATGTATTCCAGCATTTAACAAGCCTTGATGTTAAGCCAAATGCAACGACATACTCTCTACTTGTCGACGCACATCTTGTCAACCGAGATCCAAAAGCTGCTCTTGCTGTTATTGACGAAATGGTAAGTTGAACTTCCCAATCACAACAGTTTCATCAGGAAATGAAATTGGGAGTGATTTAATTCAAAAGGATGAATTTAAATTGTTTATATTAAGAGTGTTATTTTATGTTTTAAAATTTTGTATTCTAGGGCCTCTTTGATTCACATAATTTAAAACGATGAATTTGAATTGTTTATATTGAGAGTGTTATTTTATGTTTTAACATTTTGTATTCTAGGGCCTCTTTGATTCGCATAATTTGTATAACACCCTAATACGAAAAACACAATGATAACATTAGTTGGTCCAAACTTTGATTTACCAAAAAGAAGAGAAACAATGGGACCTCTAAAAAACAATGGAAATTGAGCAATTGCTGAACCTAATGGTAACATATTTTTAGTTCAATCCCATTTTAGAGTCCTCAGTATTTGATGAAATGGAAAATGATCAAAGTGTTCTTTAGATTTTTCCTCCTCCTATGTTTTTGAGAATTTAATTTAGCCAACACATGCATTGTATGTGCATGATTACTAGTATATATAGTTCCTCAAATCATGTTTTGTCCAGGTCGATGCGGGCTTCACCCCTACAAAGGAGACAGTTAAGAAGGTCCGAAGACGCTGCTCCCGTGAATCAGACTTTGATAGTGAGGAGAAACTGCAAGCCGGGTGTAAACAGTTGAATTACCGACTGGGTGGTGAGGGCCGTAGGGAGTTGCTCTTTAAGATTGAATACAGTGCTGAGTACTGAAGCAGTGAGTACTGGGGCTACCTTTTCTCAGTCCAACCATTATTTCTTTAATTTTGTACCCTTTTACGTTTTAGCCTGTCCATTTTTACTGATTATGCTCCGGTTGCTAATCTTGTTTTTGCCAGTTGATTTTGACGATGCCGGTGTTCTTTCCGTCCTCTAGTAGGCAGAGCATGTACTGTTTCCTGGTACTTGAAGAGCATGGAGGCTGTAGTCTGTAAATTATACTTTGTAACGATTTTCCTAATTATTCTTCACTATCACAAGCAATCCCTTTTTTTTCCTCCTGGAAAGTCTTGGCAAGATTTATGTTAGGATGTCAGAATAAGGTCTAATACATTTGTTTCTCTGCTCAAAGCACTATCTTTTGCAATCCGAGGTTGTTGTTACTTCTGCTTGGCATGATTGTTTTGGTCAGGCTTGTCGTCTCAATTCTGTATACTATGGACGATATTCGAAATGAGTACATTTAGTAAAGGTCGTCAGTTGCTAAGTTGATTAAAAAGGCTGAAGGAGGAAAAGGGACCATGAGTTATCAGTCAGGCCAGCAAGAAAACTCTGGATCAGAAGAACATGGAAGGATCATCGTCTCTGGCTAACCCCAAACCAAACCGCCCAAAGATACAAGAAGGGAATTGCTAGTTCAGTCTAATCTAGTAGCTCAGTAGACTCCTGCAACCTCCTCGACAGCAGAGTTTATGACGCTTCTTCATCGATTGCAACTTGCATTGCATCTAGGTTGCAACTGGATCGTCATCAAATCAGATAGTACAATGGTGAATTGGTGATGGAAGCAATGAAGAATGACTAGCTAGGCAAAGCACCAAGTCCGTGTTTGGCTCCTGGTTAGATGATCCAGCACTTTTCTCCCCCTAATCTTGTGAGTAAGAGATATGACGATTGTGGATTAATAAAGTTCTTATTTATGTAAGAAAAAGTTTTGTGATACAAACATTGTCCAGAACATTGTCCATGCGGCTGCAATATGGTCAGTATGGAAAATGAGGAATGATGTGTGTTTTAGTAGATCATCTTGGCATGACATGCAGGTTGTATACTTGAAGTTGGCTTTACACGCTTGTTCGTTGGAACCTGCTGTGTCCGGAGAAAGAAAAAGATCTGGCTGGAGTCTGGATGAGGGTCGTGGACGGCAAGCTAAAACAAATTGAGGTCACCAGCTTGGATGCGGTGTGGACTGGTCCGTGGGTATCCTCTGAATCTACTCAGTCGTGGGAGGCGTCAAGAGAAGCCCTGGAACTGTGTGTGTGCTGGTGGAGCATGATGAAGTGCTCCGTGCCATCTGAAGATCCAGACTGTGTGTGCGGCGAGGGAGTGGTATGGCGCACACCCTATAGACAAAAATGTTGTAATCTGGTTTGGAGTTTCTTAAATGGAACCAGGGCAAGGCCATATTATTCTAAAAAAATTGTACCTTCTCTTTCTGAATTTGGTTTTAAAACTGTGACATGAGTTTTACAGAGGACTGCACTAAACTCTAGTGCTCTAGATCGTTTTGGTGTTCAGGAAATGCAAGAGAAAGATAAAATGAACACTGCTCCACAACTGTTACTTATGGAACCTTAGTACCTTACTTACGCACTTCTCTGGTTTTAACTGGGCATATTTAGCTGATTGGGGCAGGTTTTAATACATTCAAAATAATACGGACAACTAACTTTTACGGCTACTCAACTGTTATAAACCAAAACACACATAGGAGAGTGTGTGCACTACATTCTCTTAACCTTTATAAGAAGGATATGACAAACACGAGGTGTTACCCGTCTACCTGACATGTTAATTAAGCATGGATGCACAAAGGGCAACTGCACAAAGGGCGGTATATTTCAAAACAGAAAGTCTACATTAAAACATAAGCCTATGGAACATTAGCTAGTCCCGGAACAAGTTCCAGACTGTTAGGGGTCGGTCGACGACAATCAAAATGGATTCAAATTATAATGCAGCCAAACTTGGCGAACATACACAATCCTGCGTCAAAACGGATTATGAGATCACATTCTATCCTCTCTCCTGTGTGGGGCGCAGGTTATGATCTCGTCAACCCTGAGGATCATCTCCGCTGCCTCGGTTGCAGACAGAATGATGGCTTGCTTCACCTTGAACGCCTCACATATTCCCCGCTTTTGCATGTCTCCAAGCTGCCGAACAGAAGACCATGTTAGTTTCAAAACTCAGGTACAAGCTATATAGAAAATTTGTTAACTCCATGAGCTTACTCCGCCAGTGATGACATCGATCCCAGCAGTGCTGTTCTCTTTGTGGTGCTCAGCTCGAAGCTGAGAGATCAGCTCGGCACTATCCAGACCAGCATTGTCAGCTATGATTGTTGGGATGGCTTGCAAGGCACGCGAAAAAGCATCAATTGCATGATATTTTTTCCCAGGGGTCTTCCTTGCAAGTTCGTCCACCTCTTTGGCCATCACCATCTCAGGCCATCCACCACCAAATAAGACACGGGTGTCATTTACTGTCTGAGAAAGCACACACAAGGCATCATGCAACGACCTCTCAGCTTCATCAAGCACATGCTCACTGTAGACAACAAACACACATACATCAGTGTGGCAAATAAAATATCATGCAACAAAATAAGGAACTACCCAAATAAGACTTACCTTGCTCCTCGCAGGACAATGGTGCAAGCTTGCCCCATAGCAACCCCTGAAAAATGAATCAGCCTGTCTTCCCCTATCATAATCTCTTCAATGACCTTGCAGTGCCCAAGCTTAACAGACTCTGGGTTGTCAAAAGTTGATGCAATGTCACCACCAGTGACAAGAGCTAGCCGTTCAATGCCCTCAAAGTCAGCATGCTCGACTGCAAGTATGCCAGCATCAGCAAAAAGTTCTTCAGGAAAGTTGTAGATTAATTGTCTGTTGACAAAGCAGTTGATGCCGTGACCAATGATGTTTTGAACTTTCTCTCTCATCTTCTGCTTTTCAGCAGCTTCGATATCTGCAACCTTAGCCATTGAATCCACCCGAACACGCGCCCCATAAATCTTAACTTTATCTGTGTCCATAGCAGTGTTTGCAACCAAAATATTAGCGTTTTCAATTCGCTTTGGTTGACCAAGGCCAATCTTCTTATCAAGAATGAACCTACAAAACAGAATCGGAACACATTAAATGGATATCATTATTATGCCATAGTGGGCTATTTTGAAACTGATATACAGGTGTTTCCACGTACACTTCACATAACATAGTTGGGACCAATAAGAACAAAGGTTCCCATGATACGGTTTGTGAAAAACATACCCTTGGCCCAAAAAGGAATCCTTAAGAGATCCTCCAGGTTTCTTCAGAATTTGGATTGATTCCAAGTTGGTGCTACCCTGCCACCAGTGGCCAGTATGGTGCATATCAAATCAATGTTTTATGAACAACATGTAAATAAGAATGAGTATTATGAACTACATCAAGCAACATCCTACAGGTAGAGAAATATGTTACGACCAAGAGCACTCAACCATTTTTACCTTAAGTCTTAGGACAGCATCAACTGCAAGTTCAGCAAAGTACTCCTTGTCCTGGGAGAGAATTTTTGAACTAAGTGTAGTCATAGCAATGTTCATGAGATCTGATCTGAACTTATCTGCAGCACCAATGGAGGTTTATTGTCAGAGAAATGTTCTGGTGGCATATTCTTGAGATAAAACATAGAGCATAATGGGTGCAATCAATTTATACATTTGACTCCAACTAGGACAACCAATGATACCGTATTCTATAAGCTAGTATTCTAGGAAGTGAAGTTTAGAGGATAAAAAGACAAAATTAGCCTCTATACCGACGATTAATGCAAAGCTATACTTTATGTCTTGATCCCACATCATTAATTAACTAACTGAACTTCAGAGAGTGTGTAAATATATTTACAAACTCATATAGATAGTAATGAAATAGGTGACCTGTATTTTCTTTGTTGTCCATGGTCCTCTGTAGCAGAGCATTTCTGGCACACTCAGCAGCCATTCTGTAACCTAGTAGTTCAGGCAAACACTGAAGCATTAGAGATGTTCAAATGTAACCAAACGATTATTTACAGATTTGCAAACAGTTCCATCACGTGTATCATTTCTGTACAAACAAGCAAACCAAACATCATAAGAAATGAAAATACAAACATAAACACAGAAAAAACAGAAGGAACCGTAGTTGTCCATTACCAAGATGGAACAAATGCAGAAGTGCACTGCTTTCAATTATTCTAGGTCCAGTCTTAGTTTAAAAATCCAGAAGTTAACTAAACTGAGGATGCCTCTTTTAGTCATTTAAGCTTGAATAATTAGTAAAAGAAGTATTTCAGCATGAAATGCCATATTTTAGACTTCAAATATCTGAAGGAACCACAAAATGTGCTGGTGTATCATTAACTTGTAAAGTGCTAATTAAGAGTTACACAATTTGCAAATGTTAGGGACAACATACTAAATAAATTGCATTTAAAATGATTTTAGCATGTGGATTACCTGCAATAATAGTCATCGGATGAATTTTCATGTTATCCAACTTTTCAGCCTGCCTCAAGAGTTCTCCAGCCAAAACAACAACAGAAGTTGTTCCATCACCAACTTCGTCATCTTGAACTTTTGACATGTCTAATGGTCATTAAGGATTAAATTTTCTTCCAATTAGGGATAACATTCATACAACCAACTAATGAAATGAGATCAAGACAAGCTATAAGAAGTATATGTTGCCAGATCTAGAACATCATCACCTTATCAGGAAAATGATCAAGCAATAGATCAAAACAAAAGGATACCAACAAGGACCTTTGCAGCAGGGTTATCGATATGAAGCGACTTCAAAATGGTAGCCCCATCATTTGTAACAGTGACACTCCGTCCTCTGCCAGTCGATTGAAGGATCTTGTCCTGAACATAAATAAGGTATTTGAACAACTGCCATCTTTTTGAACAAAGCACATATTCTCTCTATGGATGGCACATAAGGACATACCATTCCTTTTGGTCCCAATGTGGACTTGGCTAAGTCCGCGATTGCCATGCCACCTACAAAAGATGACTGCCAAGTGCCAGGAGATGAAATTAAATGAATGAAAAATTCCCATCTAACAAAACAAAGATTCCACAAATCAATTTATGACTTTTGCGGTCTAAAGGAGAGTATCATGGAGAAGACGCCTGCACTCTAGTTGCAAAATACCACACGCAAAGTGACAAAACTGCATCGTGTCCTCATTAAAAAGAATCAAACTCATTGCACATAGTTGCGAAAGCAAATCGCAACAAGAACTGAGCCTCGGCATGATGCAACAACCAACAGATCCTATCAAAATCAAACCACCAGGCCAGGAAAACACTAGGGTTCCTGATCTGGTGCTTTCCAAACTACCCCTTCTTCAGCCGCGAAAGCACCATCAAACAAACCAATCGAAACAAACAACGGAGCCAAACAGATCAGAGAGCTGTCTCACCATCCTGGCGCGCTCGCCCTTCTCCTGGACAGCATCATCCTTGAGCACCCTCTCCATCTATCCAACCACGGAGTAAAAATGTCAGAACATATCAAATCTGTCGACCTAACGTGGGGACATCAGGGTTCAGTTGAACCCCCATTTTTGGAAAAAACAAACAATCGGCTAACTGCCTCGGCACACTATTTTCGAAAGGATGATCACCAGGCTTGAAGGATATTGAAAGGGCAAATCACCATTAAAACAATTAAATCGAAGAGCTTCCGAGTCAGATGTAGCGTGTTAGGATTTATACCTCAGATTTTGAAGAAGATCACCAGGGTTTATACCTCAGATTTTGAAGACGATCACCAAGGTTGAAGACGAAAGGTGGTGCCGTGAACGTGAAGATCCTGGTCGCTGGCCCCGCGTCCTTGCCCCTGCGGTGTGGAGAGAGAAATGATCAGCGCACACATACATAGAGATCCGCCGCGAGCTCGCCCTTCGGCCGCCGCCGCGAGCCGTTCGAACCTGGTACACATCGCTGCTGCTGCTGTGGGGAGAGAGGACACCTGAGAGGGCAGATCCGAGCGCTGTGAGAGGGGATAGAACACACCTGATGTCGCCGCCGCCGTGGCCGACCCGCGACCACCCGCTGCGTTGCCGCCGCCGCAACTGAGAGTGATGGGAGCGGGGGGCCTAGCGGGCGACGCGGATTTTGAGCGCTCGAGCTCGTTTCTTGAGGAAAAACCGGTTGATATCGGTTTCAGAAAAAAAATGAAAAAAATGAACAGGGCTTTTAGCAATTTGAGTGTGGCTGGGCTTATCTGCAGGATTACCTCTTGAATACAACCTCTGTATTTCGGCCCATACAAGTCAACGATTTAGCACAGCTGTAAGGCCAAACTCCGGATGGGTTGGTGCCGGACAAAATCGCGGCCCAACGACGCGACACATCTCTAAATCCGGCCTGAATCTGGGTCAGATTTGCGTGGCCGCGGATGGCACGCGGCGTCCTCGCGCGTCCGCCTGCTTACCTCCCTGGACCCAGCTGTCGGTGGACGGCCGCGCTTATTAAATGTTGACTAGGAGGGGATTGTCCCTGTCCAGTCCACTTTCCCACACGCTCGCATCCGCCGCCATGGCCCCGAAGAGAGCTTTCGCTCCCGACGCTAACGACGACGAGGCCGGCAACAGCCGGCGGATAGCGCCAGCGCTGAGGGCTGCCCGGCACCACGACGGCCTCCACATTCGGGATGAGGGCCAAGTGGTCGCGGCAGTGGCGCAACACGCGCCAGTGCCGAAGCCGGAGGAGGAGGACGACCCTGACCTCCGCGTCGCTCTAGCGGCGTCCCTCGCAGAGGAGGCCGCCAAGTGGTCGCATCTCGCGGAGGTGCTCCGCACCTCCGCGATGGAGGAGGAGGCCAGGCAGGCGGTCGAGGACGCCGAGGCCTAGGCTTTGCTTGCCTAGGCGCCGGCACGAGGAGGCTAGGCGCCAGGTGGAGCAGGAGCGCCACCTCCGCCTCAGGGAGGAGGCGGAGCTGCGGGCGGCCAGCCCTTCGGACCCGCGGTTGGCCTGGGAAGAGGCCTACTGGACGCCGTGGCTGGTGTCCCCGACACGTTCGAGCCACAACAACGCGTCGCCGCCCGGGGCCGTCATCGACGCCCACGGCGACGAGGTCAACTGGGACTAGGCGGCACGCCGGCGGCCACCTCGTCCACCTCAAACCTTAGCTAGGGTTTTATCTTTTTTTTTAGTTAAAGTTCATATAGAGGGCTGTCTTTTGTATACATTTGCCCAAAATAGGGCATATGTTTGTAAATTTGCCCATAATAGGGCATATGTTTAAATGAACTATGTTTTAAGTTTAATTGTTTTTCTTTTTTCCTTTTTTGTGGTCTTTTACTTTTGTAGTGCGTCCGCGCGTTGGGCGCACTGCCCGACCCAAATATATCGTCGGCTAGGTCCGCGTGTCCGCGCGGCCACCCAAACGATCCAATTCTAACGGGCCAACGCGTCCGTTTTGTAGGGATTCGTTGCATAGAAAACAAAATTTTTCCTACCGCAAACACACAATCCAAGCCAAGATGCAATCTAGAAGACGGTAGCAACGAGGGGATTATCGAGTCTCACCCTTGAAGAGATTCCAAAGCCTACAAGATGAGGCTCTTGTTGCTGCGGTAGACGTTCACTTGCCGCTTGCAAAAGCGCGTAGAAGATCTTGATCACTGCGCCATGAACGGGCAGCACCTCCGTACTCGGTCACACGTTCGGTTGTTGATGAAGACGACGTCCACCTCCCCGTTCCAGCGGGCAGCGGAAGTAGTAGCTCCTCTTGAATCCGACAGCACGACGGCGTGGTGTCGGTGGCGGTGGAGAATCCCGGCGGAGCTTCGCTAAGCGTGCGGGGAAGAAGGAGTAGTGGGGCGGCTAGGGTTTGGGGAGAGGGGGGCGCCGGCCATCTAGTGGTGCGGCCACCTTGTGGTTGTTGGGGTGGCCGGCCCCCTCCCCTTGGCCCTCATTATATAGGTGGAACACCCAAGGGTTGGTCTACAAGTCTTCGAATAAGACCCCAAACCAAAACCTTCCATAACACATGAAACCTACCCAAGCTAGGACTCCCACTAGAGGTGGGATTCCCACCCTTCCTTGGGAGGGGGTGGCCGGCCCCCCTTGGGGAGTCCACTTGGGACTCCTCCCCTTTAGGGTTGGCCGGCCATGGAGGTGGAGTCCCTCCGGGACTCCGCCTTCCTTAGTGGTTTCTTCCGGACTTTTCTAGAACCTTCTAGAACCTTCCATAGAACCTTCCGGATCATTTTAAATCTTATAAAATGACTTCCTATATATGAATCTTATTCTCCGGACCATTCCGGGACTCCTCGTGATGTCCGGGATCTCATCCGGGACTTCGAACAAATATTCGAACTCCATTCCATATTCAAGTTCTACCATTTCAACATCCAACTTTAAGTGTGTCACCCTACGGTTCGCGAACTATGCGGACATGGTTGAGTACTCACTCCGACCAATAACTAATAGCGGGATCTGGAGATCCATAATAGCTCCCACATATTCAATGATAACTTTAGTGATCGAATGAACCATTCACATACGATACCAATTCCCTTTGTCACGCGATATTTTACTTGTCCGAGGTTTGATCATCGGTATCACTCTATACCTTGTTCAACATCGTCTCCTGACAAGTACTCTTTACTCGTACCGTGGTATATGGTCTCTTATGAACTTATTCATATGCTTGCAAGAAATTAGATGACATTCCACCGAGATGGCCCAGAGTATATCTATCCGTCATCGGGATGGACAAATCCCACTGTTGATCCATATGCCTCAACTCATACTTTCCGGATACTTAATCCCACATTTATAACCACCCATTTACGCAGGTGGCGTTTGATGTAATCAAAGTACCTTTCCGGTATAAGTGATTTACATGATCTCATGGTCATAAGGACTAGGTAACTATGTATCGAAAGCTTATAGCAAATAACTTAATGACGTGATCTTATGCTACGCTTAATTGGGTGTGTCCATTACATCATTCATACAATGATATAACCTTGTTATTAATAACATCCAATGTTCATGATTATGAAACTAATCATCCATTAATCAACAAGCTAGATAAGAGGCATACTAGGGACTCTTTGTTGTTTACATATCACACATGTATCAATGTTTCGGTTAATACAATTATAGCATGGTATATAAACATTTATCATAAACATAAAGATATATAATAACCACTTTTATTATTGCCTCTTGGGCATATCTCCAACGAGTCTCCCACTTGCACTAGAGTCAATAATCTAGATTACATTGTAAGGAACCTAACACCCATGGCATTCCGGTGTTGGTCATGCTTTTCCCTAGGGAGAGCTTTAGTCAACAGATCTGCTACATTCGGATCGATGTGTACTTTGCAAATCTTTACTTCTCCATCTTCGATGTACTCGCGAATCGAGTGGTAACGCAGCTTGATATGCTTCAACCTCTTGTGTGACCTTGGTTCTTGTGCATTGGCGATGGCACCCATGTTGTCACAGTATATGACTAGTGGGTCCAATGCACTAGGAACCACACCGAGCTCTACAATGAACCTCTTCATCCATACCGCTTCGATGAAGCCTCCGAAGCCGCTATGTACTCGATTCCGTTGAAGACTTCGCCACCGTGCACCTGCTTCGAGCTTGCCCAGCTTATCGCAGCACCATTCAATATAAACACGTACCCGGATCGTGACTTAGAGTCATCGGGATCGGTGTTCCAACTTGCATCGGTGTAACTTGTTACAACGAGCTCTTGGTCACCTCCATAACAAAGAAACATATCCTTAGTTCTTTTCAAGTACTTCAGGATATTCTTGACCGCTGTCCAGTGTTCCATTCCTGGATCACTTTGATATCTGCTAGTCAAACTGACAACATGCGCTATATCCGGTCTTGTACATAGTATGACATACATAATAGAGCCTACTGCCGAAGCATAGGGGATCTGACTCATCCTTTCTCTTTCTTCTGCCATAGCCGGTCCTTGAGTCTTACTCAAGACCTTGCCTGGTAACATAGGTAAAAACCCTTTCTTACTTTCGTCCATTCTAAACTTCTTTAGAATCTTGTCCGAGTATGTACTCGTGATAGCCCTATTAGGCGTCTTGATCTATCTCTATAAATCTTGATGCCTAATATATACGATGCTTCACCAAGGTCTTTCATTGAAAAACTGTTATTCAAATAACCTTTTACACTGCTTAATAGTTCTATATCATTCCCAATCAATAATATGTCATCTACATATAATATCAGGAATGCTACCGAGCTCCCACTCACTTTCTTGTAAATACAGGCCTTGATACGTCTCCGACGTATCGATAATTTCTTATGTTCCATGCCATATTATTGATGATATCTACATGTTTTATGCACATTATATGTCATATTTATGCGTTTTCCGGAACTAACCTATTGACAAGATGCCGAAGTGCCAGTTCTGCTGTTTTTGGTTTCAGAAATACTAGTAAGAAATATTCTCGGAATCGAACGAAATCAAGACCCAGGTTCCTATTTTTCCCGGAACCATCCAGAACACCCGAGAGCCGCCAGAGGGAAGCCCTGGGGGCCCCACACCACACCTGGCGCGGCCGGAGGGGGGCCGCGCCGCCCTATGGTGTGGTGGCCCCGAGCCCCTCCGAGGCTGCCCTTCCGCCTATTTAAAGCCTCCGTCGCGAAAACCCTATTACGAACGACGAAACCCACGTAAACCTTCCGGAGCCGCCGCCATCGCGAAGCCAAGATCCGGGGGACAGGAGTCTCCGTTCCGGCACCCTGCCGGAGCGGGGAAGTGCCCCGGAAGGCTTCTCCATCGACACCGCTGCCATCTCCACCGCCATCTTCATCACCGCTGTTGCTCCCATGAGGAGGGAGTAGTTCTCCATCGAGGCTCGGGGCTGTACCGGTAGCTATGTGGTTCATCTCTCTCCTATGTACTTCAATACCATAATCTCATGAGCTGCCTTACATGATTGAGATTCATATGATGATGCTTGTAATCTAGATGTCATTGTGCTAGTCAAGTGAGTTTTACTTATGTGATCTCCGGAGACTCCTTGTCCCACGTGTGTAAAGGTGACGAGTGTGTGCACCGTGTGGGTCTCTTAGGCTATATTTCACAGAATACTTACTCACCGTTATGAATGGCGTAGTGAAGTGCTTATTTATATCTCTTTATGATTGCAATGTGTTTGTATCACAATTTATCTATGTGCTACTCTAGCAATGTTATTAAAGTAGTTTTATTCCTCCTACACGGTGTAATGGTGACGAGTGTGTGCATCCGTGTTAGTACTTGGCGTATGCTATGATCATGATCTCTTGTAGATTGTGAAGTTAACTATTGCTATGATAGTATTGATGTGATCTATTCCTCCTACATAGTGTGAAGGTGACGAGTGTGCATGCTGTGTTAGTACTTGGTTTAGTCGTGTTGATCTTTCTTGCACTCTAAGGTTATTTAAATATGAACATTGAATTGTGGAGCTTGTTAACTCCGGCATTGAGGGTTCGTGTAATCCTACGCAATGTGTTCATCATCCAACAAAAGAGTGTAGAGTATGCATCTATCTATTCTGTTATGTGATCAAAGTTGAGAGTGTCCACTAGTGAAAGTCTAATCCCTAGGCCTTGTTCCTAAATATCGCTATCGCTGCTTGTTTACTTGTTTTTACTACGTTACTATTCGCTGCGTTACTACTCGCTCATACTTATTCATACCACCTGTATTTCACTATCTCTTCGCCGAACTAGTGCACCTATTAGGTGTGTTGGGGACACAAGAGACTTCTTGCTTTGTGGTTGCAGGGTTGCATGAGAGGGATATCTTTGACCTCTTCCTCCCGAGATCGATAAACCTTGGGTGATCCACTTAAGGGAAACTTGCTGCTGTTCTACAAACCTCTCGCTCTTGGAGGCCCAACACTGTCTACAAGAATAGAAGCTCCCGTAGACATCAAGCACTTTTCCAGGCGCCGTTGCCGGGGAGGAAAGGTAAAAAGGCACTCATACTCCGGTTCCGGGTAACAGTACTTTTATGGCGCCATTGTGTTTGTGCTCGAAGCTATTTCCTTTAGATCCTGCAATTGCATCTTTTTGTTTCTTGTTTACACTAGTTTGGCATAATGGACAACAATGAGCTTCTTATTCTATTTCCTGATTTAAAACATGGATTGTTTGATGCGAAAATTAAAAAACCTATGGAATCTTATTTGCATGCTCGGTAGTAATATTAGTATGAACGCTTTGAACACCATTGTTGATAATAATGTAGAAAGTTCTAAGCTTGGGGAAGCTGGTTTTCATGATCTTTTTAGTCCCCCAAGCATTGAGGAGAAAATTTTCTTTGATGATACTTTGCCTCCTATTTATGATGATTATAATAGTGGTCTTTTGGTACAACCTACTATGGAGAGTAAATTTTATTGTGATTATACTATGCCTCCTACACTTGATGAGAATAATAATGATAGCTACTTGTTGAATTTGCTCCCGCTATTACTAATAAAATTGATTATGCTTATGTGGAGAGTAATAATTTTATGCATGAGACTCATGATAAGAAAGCTTTATGTGATGGTTATATTGTTGAGTTTTCTCATGACACTACTGAAAGTTATTATGAGAGAGGAAAATATGGTGGTAGAAATTTTCATGTTACTAAAACACCTCTCTATATGCTTAAAATCTTGAAGTTGAGCTTGTCTAGTTTTTCTATGCTTGTTGCATTATGCTTCTTGAACTTGTTTATTTACAAGATTCCTATGCATAGGAAGCATGTTAGACTTAAATGTGTTTTGAATTTGCCTTTTGATGCTCTCTTTTGCTTCAACTACTATTTCTTGCGAGTGCATCATTAAAACTGCTTGAGCCCATCTTAATGGCTATAAAGAAAGAACTTCTTGGGAGATAACCCATGTGTTATTTTGCTACAGTATTTTTGTTTTATATTTGAGTCTTGGAAGTTGTTTACTACTGTAGCAACCTCTCCTTATATTAGTTTTAAGTTTTGTTGTGCCAAGTAAAGTCTTTGATAGAAAGGTTGATACTAGATTTGGATTACTGCGCAGTTCCAGATTTCTTTGCTGTCACGAATCTGGGTCTACCTCCCTGTAGGTAGCTCAGAAAATTAAGCCAATTTACGTGCATGATCCTCAGATATGTACGCAACTTTCATTCAATTTGGGCATTTTCATTTGAGCAAGTCTGGTGGCCTATTAAAATCCATCTTTACGGACTGTTCTGTTTTGACAGATTCTGCCTTTTATTTCGCATTGCCTCTTTTGCTATGTTGGATGAATTTCTTTGATCCATTAATGTCCAGTAGCTTTATGCAATGTCCAGAAGTGTTAAGAATGATTGTGTCACCTCTGAACATGTTAATTTTTATTGTGCACTAACCCTCTAATGAGTTGTTTCGAGTTTGGTGTGGAGGAAGTTTTCAAGGGTCAAGAGAGGAGGATGATATACTATGATCAAGAAGAGTGAAAGCTCTAAGCTTGGGGATGCCCCGGTGGTTCACCACTGCATATTCTAATAAGACTCAAGCGTCTAAGCTTGGGGATGCCCAAGGCATCCCCTTCTTCATCGACAACATTATGAGGTTCCTCCCCTGAAACTATATTTTTATTCCGTCACATCTTATGCACTTTGCTTGGAGCGTCGGTTTGTTTTTGTTTTTGTTTTGTTTGAATAAAATGGATCCTAGCATTCACTTTGTGGGAGAGAGACACGCTCCGCTGTAGCATATGGACAAGTATGTCCTTAGGCTCTACTCATAGTATTCATGGCGAAGTTTCTTCTTCGTTAAATTGTTATATGGTTGGAATTGGAAAATACTACATGTAGTAATTCTAAAATGTCTTGGATAATTTGATACTTGGCAATTGTTGTGCTCATGTTTAAGCTCTTGCATCATATACTTTGCACCCATTAATGAAGAAATACTTAGAGTTTGCTAATTTGGTTTGCATATTTGGTTTCTCTAGAGTCTAGATAACATCTAGTATTGAGTTTTGAACAACAAGGAAGACGGTGTAGAGTCTTATAATGTTTACAATATGTCTTTTATGTGAGTTTTGCTGCACCGTTCATCCTTGTGTTTGTTTCAAATAACCTTGCTAGCCTAAACCTTGTATCGAGAGGGAATACTTCTCATGCATCCAAAATACTTGAGCCAACCACTATGCCATTTGTGTCCACCATACCTACCTACTACATGGTATTTCTCCGCCATTCCAAAGTAAATTGCTTGAGTGCTACCTTTAAAATTCCATCATTCACCTTTGCAATATATAGCTCATGGGACAAATAGCTTAAAAACTATTGTGGTATTGAATATGTACTTATGCACTTTATCTCTTATTAAGTTGCTTGTTGTGCGATAACCATGCTTCGGGGACGCCATCAACTATTCTTTGTTGAATATCATGTGAGTTGCTATGCATGTCCGTCTTGTCCGAAGTAAGAGAGATCTACCACCTTTATGGTTGGAGCATGCATATTGTTAGAGAAGAACATTGGGCCGCTAACTAAAGCCATGAATCATGGTGGAAGTTTCAGTTTTGGACACACATCCTCAATCTCATATGAGAATAATAATTGTTGCCACATGCTTATGCATTAAAGAGGAGTCCATTATCTGTTGTCCATGTTGTCCCGGTATGGATGTCTAAGTTGAGAATAATCAAAAGCGAGAAATCCAAAATGCGAGCTTTCTCCTTAGACCTTTGTACAGAGCGGCATGGAGGTACCCCATTGTGACACTTGGTCAAAACATGTGCATTGCAAAGATCCGGTAGTCCAAGCTAATTAGGACAAGGTGCGGGCACTATTAGTATACTATGCATGAGACTTGCAACTTGTAAGATATAATTTACATAACTCATATGCTTTATTACTACCGTTGACAAAATTGTTTCATGTTTTCAAAATAAAAGCTCTAGCACAAATATAGCAATCGATGCTTTCCTCTTTGAAGGACCATTCTTTTTACTTTTATGTTGAGTCAGTTCACCTATCTCTCTCCACCTCAAGAAGCAAACACTTGTGTGAACTGTGCATTGATTCCTACATACTTGCATATTGCGCTTGTTATATTACTCTATATTGACAATTATCCATGAGATATACATGTTACAAGTTGAAAGCAACCGCTGAAACTTAATCTTCCTTTGTGTTGCTTCAATACCTTTACTTTGATTTATTGCTTTATGAGTTAACTCTTATGCAAGACTTATTGATGCTTGTCTTGAAGTACTATTCATGAAAAGTCTTTGCTTTATGATTCACTTGTTTACTCATGTCATTACCATTGTTTTGATCGCTGCATCCACTACATATGTTTACAAATAGTATGATCAAGGTTATGATGGCATGTCACTTCAGAAATTATCTTTGTTATCGTTTTACCTGCTCGGGACGAGCAGAACTAAGCTTGGGGATGCTGATACGTCTCCGACGTATCGATAATTTCTTATGTTCCATGCCATATTATTGATGATATCTACATGTTTTATGCACATTATATGTCATATTTATGCGTTTTCCGGAACTAACCTATTGACAAGATGCCGAAGTGCCAGTTCCCGTTTTCTGCTGTTTTTGGTTTCAGAAATCCTAGTAACGAAATATTCTCGGAATCGGACGAAATCAAGACCCAGGTTCCTATTTTTCCCGGAACCATCCAGAACACCCGAGAGCCGCCAGAGGGAAGCCCTGGGGGCCCCACACCACACCCTGGCGCGGCCGGAGGGGGGCCGCGCCGCCCTCTGGTGTGGTGGCCCCGAGCCCCTCCGAGGCTGCCCTTCCGCCTATTTAAAGCCTCCGTCGCGAAAACCCTATTACGAACGACGAAACCCACGAAACCTTCCGGAGCCGCCGCCATCGCGAAGCCAAGATCCGGGGACGGAGTCTCCGTTCCGGCACCCTGCCGGAGCGGGGAAGTGCCCCCGGAAGGCTTCTCCATCGACACCGCTGCCATCTCCACCGCCATCTTCATCACCGCTGCTGCTCCCATGAGGAGGGAGTAGTTCTCCATCGAGGCTCGGGGCTGTACCGGTAGCTATGTGGTTCATCTCTCTCCTATGTACTTCAATACCATAATCTCATGAGCTGCCTTACATGATTGAGATTCATATGATGATGCTTGTAATCTAGATGTCATTGTGCTAGTCAAGTGAGTTTTACTTATGTGATCTCCGGAGACTCCTTGTCCCACGTGTGTAAAGGTGACAGTGTGTGCACCGTGTGGGTCTCTTAGGCTATATTTCACAGAATACTTACTCACTATTATGAATGGCGTAGTGAAGTGCTTATTTATATCTCTTTATGATTGCAATGTGTTTGTATCACAATTTATCTATGTGCTACTCTAGCAATGTTATTAAAGTAGTTTTATTCCTCCTACATGGTGTAATGGTGACAGTGTGTGCATCCGTGTTAGTACTTGGCGTATGCTATGATCATGATCTCTTGTAGATTGTGAAGTTAACTATTGCTATGATAGTATTGATGTGATCTATTCCTCCTACATAGTGTGAAGGTGACGAGTGTGCATGTCTGTGTTAGTACTTGGTTTAGTCGTGTTGATCTTTCTTGCACTCTAAGGTTATTTAAATATGAACATTGAATTGTGGAGCTTGTTAACTCCGGCATTGAGGGTTCGTGTAATCCTACGCAATGTGTTCATCATCCAACAAAAGAGTGTAGAGTATGCATCTATCTATTCTGTTATGTGATCAAAGTTGAGAGTGTCCACTAGTGAAAGTCTAATCCCTAGGCCTTGTTCCTAAATATCGCTATCGTCTGCTTGTTTACTTGTTTTCTTCGCGTTACTCATTGCTGCGTTACTACTGCTCATACTTATTCATACCACCTGTATTTCACTATCTCTTCGCCGAACTAGTGCACCTATTAGGTGTGTTGGGGACACAAGAGACTTCTTGCTTTGTGGTTGCGGGGTTGCATGAGAGGGATATCTTTGACCTCTTCCTCCCTGAGATCGATAAACCTTGGGTGATCCACTTAAGGGAAACTTGCTGCTGTTCTACAAACCTCTGCTCTTGGAGGCCCAACACTGTCTACAAGAATAGAAGCTCCCGTAGACATCAGGCCTCTCCATGGCACTGTATAAACCTGAAGTCTTTGATCACCTTATCAAAGCGTCGGTTCCAACTTCTCGATGCTTGCTTCAGTCCATAAATTGAACGCTGAAGTTTGCATACTTTGTCAGCATTTTTAGGATCGACAAAACCTTTGGGTTGTACCGTATACAACTCTTTCTCAATGTCTCCATTAAGGAACGCCGTTTTGACATCCATCTGCCAAATCTCATAATCAAAAAATGCAGCTATTGCTAACAAAATCCTCACAGATTTTAGCTTCGCTACGAGTGAGAAAGTCTCATCGTAGTCAACACCTTGAATTTGTCGGAAACCCTTTGCGACAAGTCGAGCTTTATAGACGAGTAATATTACCATCAGGCATCTCGTTTTTCTCTTGAAGATCCATTTATTCTCGACAGCCTTGCGGCTATCGGGTAAGTCTACCAAAGTCCATACTTTGTTATCATACATGGATCCCATTTCGGATTTCATGGCTTCTTGCCATTTGTTGGAATCTGGGCTCATCATCTCTTCTTCATACGTCGCAGGGTCCTCATCATTGTTATCCACAATCATGACATTTAGACAAGGATCATACCAATCAGGAGTGGCACGTTCCCTTGTCGATCTGCGAGGTTCAGTAGTTTCCTCGCTCAAAGTTTCATGATCATTATCATTAGCTTCCTCTGTTGCCGGTGTAGGCGGTACAGGTACAACTTCCGGTATCTGCGCTACTCGATCAACGAGTATAGATTCATCAATCTCATCGAGTTCTACTTTTCTTCCAGTCACTTCTTTAGTGAGAAATTCTTTCTCAAGAAAGGTTCCGTTCTTAGCAACAAAGATTTTGCCTTCGGATCTGTGATAGAAAGTGTACCCTATAGTTTCCTTAGGGTATCCTATGAAGACGCATTTCTCCGCTTTGGGTTCTAGCTTGTCCGGTTGTAACTTTTTTACATAGGCTTCGCAACCCCAAACTTTAAGGAACGACGACTTAGGTTTCTTATTAAACCATAATTCATACGGTGTCGTTTCTACGGATTTTGATGGTGCTCTATTTAAAGTGAATGCGGCTGTCTCTAATGCATAACTCCAAAATGATAACGGCAAATCAGTAAGAGACATCATAGAACGAACCATATCTAAGAGAGTTCGATTACGACGTTCGGACACACCGTTTGGTGTTCCCGGCGGTGTCAATTGTGAAAGTATTCCGCATTTCTTTAAATGCATGCCAAACTCATAACTCAGATATTCACCTCCGCGATCAGATCGTAGAAATTTAATCTTCTTGTTACGTTGATTTTCTACTTCACTTTGGAATTCCTTAAACTTCTCAAAAGTTTCGGATTTATGTTTCATGAAATAGATATACCCATATCTACTCCGATCATCTGTGAAGGTTAGAACATAACGATAACCACCGCGCGATGCTACGCTCATTGGTCCGCACACATCGGTATGTATGATTTCCAATAAGTCGGTAGCTCGCTCCATCATACCGATAAATGGAGTCTTAGTCATTTTTCCCATTAGACATGCTTCGCATCTATCAAGTGACTCAAAGTCAAGTGATTCAAGTAATCCATCAGTATGGAGTTTCTTCATGCGCTTCACTCCAATATGACCAAGACGACAGTGCCACATATAAGTAGAATTATCATATAATTTAATTCGCTTAGCATCAATGTTAGGTATATGCGTATCACTACTATCGAGATCTAACAGAAATAAGCCATTCTTTTCAGGTGCTCGACCATAAAAGATATTATTCATAAAAATAGAACAACCATTATTCTCAGACTTGAATGAATAACCGTCTTGCATTAAACAAGATCCAGATATAATGTTCATGCTCAACGCGGGTACAAAGAAACAATTATTTAGGCTTAAAACTAATCCCGAAGGTAGATGTAGAGGAAGTGTGCCGACAGCGATCACATCGACTTTGGATCCGTTTCCAACGCGCATCGTCACTTCATCTTTCAGTAGTCTTCGTTTATTCTTTAGTTCCTGTTTCGAGTTACAAATATGAGCAACCGAACCAGTATCAAATACCCAGGTACTAGAACGAGAACCAGTGAGATAAACATCTATAACATGTATATCAGATATACCTGCTTTCTTCTTCTTGACAAGGCCGCTCTTCATATTAGCCAGATACTTGGAGCAATTGCGCTTCCAGTGTCCCTTCTCCTTGCAGTAATAGCACTCAGCATCAGGCTTAGGGCCGTTCTTAGGTTTCATAGGAGGCGTGGCAGCTTTCTTGCCACCCTTCTTGAATTTTCCCTTAGACTTGCCCTGTTTCTTGAAACCGGTGGTCTTGTTGACCATCAACACTTGGTGCTCTTTCTTGATCTCAATCTCAGCAGCTTTTAGCATGCCAAAGAGTTCGAGTAACTCCTTGTTCATGTTCCGCATATTGTAGTTCATCACAAAGTTCTTGTAACTTGGTGGCAGTGATTGAAGGACACGATTAATCCCCGATCTGTTAGGAATCACTATTCCCAAGTCACCGAGTTTCTTTGCATGCCCGGTCATGGCGAGCATGTGCTCACTAATGGAGCTGCCTTCTTCCATCATACAGCTGAAGAAATGTTTCGATGCTTCATAGCATTCCACGGCCGCATGAGTCTCAAAAATAGCTTTCAGCTCATTCATCAACTCATGAGGATCGTGGTGCTCAAAACGTTTTTGAAGATCGGATTCCAGATCGCACAGGATGGCACACTCGAACTTGAGAGTACCGAGTTTTCCGAGTCTCGTAAACAGCTTTTACTTCATCGGTTTCGGTTTCGCAGGAGGGTCACCTAGCGGTGCATCAAGCACATATTGCAGATTTCCGCCAGAGAGGAAGATCCTCACATGACGGAACCAGTCGGTGAAGTTGCTACCGTTGGTCTTAAGCTTTTCTTTCTCTAGGAACTGGTTAAAATTGATTGGGGACGCCATCTCTACAACATATATTTGCAATAATTTAGACTAAGTTTATGACAAATTGAGTTCAAATTTTAATTCAACATAATTAAAAATCTAGGTGAACTCCCACTCAAAACAATATCCCTCGCTTTGTCTTAGTGATCACACGAACCAAATCCACCACACCTAAGTCCGATCATCACGAGACAAGGTGTAATTTCAATGGAGAACACTCAAAGTGTTCATCATATCAATCATATGATTCATGCTCTACCTTTCGGTATCACGTGTTCCGAGACCATGTCTGTACATGCTAGGCTCGTCAAGGCCACCTTAGTATCCGCATGTGCAAAAACTGGCTTGCACCCGTTGTATGCACTTGTTGATTCTATCACACCCGATCATCACGAGATGCTTCAAAACGACAAGTCTTGGCAACGGTGCTACTAAGGATGAACACTTTATTATCTTGAGATTTTAGTGAGGGATCATCTTATAATGCTACCGTCGCGATCTAAGCAAAATAAGATGCATAAAAGGATTAACATCACATGCAGTTCATATGTGATATGATATGGCCCTTTTGTCTTTGCGCCTTTGATCTTCATCTCCAAAGCACGGACATGATCTCCATCATCTTCGGGCATGATCTCCATCATCGTCGGCGTAGCGTCAAGGTCAATGGCGCCGTCTTCATGATTGTCCTCCATGTAGCAACTATTACAACTACTTTGAAATACTACTCAACATGAAATTTAAAAACAACCATAAGGCTCCTGCCGGTTGCCATAATACAATAATGATCATCTCATACATATTCATCATCACATTATGGCCATATCACATCACCAAACCCTGCAAAAACAAGTTAGACGTCTCTAATTTGGTTTGCATATTTTACGTGGTTTAGGGTTTTCGAGAGAGATCTAATCTACCTACGAACATGAACCACAACGTTGATACTAATGTTGTCAATAGAAGAGTAAATTGAATCTTTACTATAGTAGGAGAGACAGACACCCGCAAAGCCTCTTATGCAATACAAGTTGCATGTCGAACGAGGAACAAGTCTCATGAACACGGTCATGTAAAGTTAGTCCGAGCCGCTTCATCCCACTATGCCATAAAGATGCAAAGTACTCAACTAAAGATAACAAGAGCATCAACGCCCACAAAACCATTGTGTTCTACTCGTGCAACCATCTATGCATAGACACGGCTCTGATACCACTGTAGGGATTCGTTGCATAGAAAACAAAAATTTTCCTACCGCAAACACACAATCCAAGCCAAGATGCAATCTAGAAGACGGCAGCAACGAGGGGATTATCGAGTCTCACCCTTGAAGAGATTCCAAAGCCTACAAGATGAGGCTCTTGTTGCTGCGGTAGACGTTCACTTGCCGCTTGCAAAAGCGCGTAGAAGATCTTGATCACGGCGCCACGAACGGGCAGCACCTCCGTACTCGGTCACACGTTCGGTTGTTGATGAAGACGACGTCCACCTCCCCGTTCCAGCGGGCAGCGGAAGTAGTAGCTCCTCTTGAATCCGAAATCACGACGGCGTGGTGTCGGTGGCGGTGGAGAATCCCGGCGGAGCTTCGCTAAGCGTGCGGGGAAGAAGGAGTAGTGGGGCGGCTAGGGTTTGGGGAGAGGGGGGCGCCGGCCATCTAGTGGTGCGGCCACCTTGTGGTTGTTGGGGTGGCCGGCCCCCTCCCCTTGGCCCTCATTATATAGGTGGAACACCCAAGAGTTGGTCTACAAGTCTTCGAATAAGACCCCAAACCAAAACCTTCCATAACACATGAAACCTACCCAAGCTAGGACTCCCACTGGAGGTGGGATTCCCACCCTTCCTTGGGAGGGGTGGCCGGCCCCCTTGGGGAGTCCACTTGGGACTCCTCCCCCTTTAGGGTTGGCCGGCCATGGAGGTGGAGTCCCTCCGGGACTCCGCCTTCCTTAGTGGTTTCTTCCGGACTTTTCTAGAACCTTCTAGAACCTTCCATAGAACCTTCCGGATCATTTTAAATCTTATAAAATGACTTCCTATATATGAATCTTATTCTCCGGACCATTCCGGGACTCCTCGTGATGTCCGGGATCTCATCCGGGACTTCGAACAAATATTCGAACTCCATTCCATATTCAAGTTCTACCATTTCAACATCCAACTTTAAGTGTGTCACCCTACGGTTCGCGAACTATGCGGACATGGTTGAGTACTCACTCCGACCAATAACTAATAGCGGGATCCGGAGATCCATAATAGCTCCCACATATTCAACGATGACTTTAGTGATCGAATGAACCATTCACATACGATACCAATTCCCTTTGTCACGCGATATTTTACTTGTCCGAGGTTTGATCATCGGTATCACTCTATACCTTGTTCAACCTCGTCTCCCGACAAGTACTCTTTACTCGTACCGTGGTATGTGGTCTCTTATGAACTTATTCATATGCTTGCAAGACATTAGACGACATTCCACCGAGAGGGCCCGGAGTATATCTATCCGTCATCGGGATGGACAAATCCCACTGTTGATCCATATGCCTCAACTCATACTTTCCGGATACTTAATCCCACCTTTATAACCACCCATTTACGCAGTGGCGTTTGATGTAATCAAAGTACCTTTCCGGTATAAGTGATTTACATGATCTCATGGTCATAAGGACTAGGTAACTATGTATCGAAAGCTTATAGCAAATAACTTAATGACGTGATCTTATGCTACGCATAATTGGGTGTGTCCATTACATCATTCATACAATGATATAACCTTGTTATTAATAACATCCAATGTTCATGATTATGAAACTAATCATCCATTAATCAACAAGCTAGATAAGAGGCATACTAGGGTGACCCGGACTTTTGGCTCTCGGGTGCAGGCGCACCCTATATACTCCAAAAAATATAGTAATTTCAAATAAAGTCAAAAAAATTCGAATCCTTTTGGGAATCAAAGATAATCAAGTATTGTACTCGTATAAATTTGTTTGGCCAAAAAATGTTTCACATTGACTTCAGGCAAAAAATAACAAATCTATGACGAATATAGCGTGAATAGTACTTTAATATAGGACCTCCAAGTATGTTTTTTTCACCCATGAAACAAGAGAAGTTATTTCATGGTGAATCTTTCGTATGCGAGTATAATACATGATCATCTTTGATTCCCAAAAAGATTTGAATTTTTTTGACCTTTTTCTGAATTACTAAATTCTTTTTTAATATAGGGTGCGCTTGCTCCCAGGTTCACCCATGCAATTTCGCATACTAGGGACTCTTTGTTGTTTACATATCACACATGTATCAATGTTTCGGTTAATACAATTATAGCATGGTATATAAACATTTATCATAAACATAAAGATATATAATAACCACTTTTATTATTGCCTCTTGGGCATATCTCCAACACGTTTTGGGTCGGCGGGAGGGCATCTCCAACAGGGTGACGTAGTGGTCACGTGCGTTCATTTGCGTCGTCCCGCGGACACAAAAATGGTCGATTTTGACCGCACATTCATTTGCGCCTGGGTGCCTCCAGCAGGCTGACGCATAAATAGTTTTACCTATTTTTTTCATTTAATCATAGATAGAAACATTACACAAACTACTACATAGTTTGGAACATGGTTTCAAAATTGCAAAATAAGAAAACCTAACTAGTGTTGGACTCGCCGGTTTCATTCTTTCGCTGCCAAGAAAGAACACTCTGAGACACCTAGTCGTCCAAACTAGAAAATTCAGCTGTGTTCTCTGAGCCTATGTTCTTAGATGTGCAGGAAAAATATCCAAAAACCTCCACTAGTGGCTTCAATTTTCCGGTGGCCATCTTCGTTGCAAAGAAAGAAAGAACACTCGAACAACATTAATTGTCGGTGTCCTCGCCGGACTTATCCGTGTGGTAGTGCCTGCGGCAAGATGTCTCGTCGAACACCTTGACGATCATATCTCCGTCGCCTTAGTAGAGGAAGGTAAGCAGGCAGCCGGCCTCGAGGTTGTGGGCGCGGGCGAACTTGTACCACCCGGTGTGTACATCTTGCCTTGCCGTCGAACAAGACCTCGACATGCCACCGACAGAAGCCGCATCTAGCCTCCTGCAGCTCCGCGAACTTGTCCGGCAGCTGCTTGATTCCGAGGGGGTCCTCGTCGATGCGGAGGATGAACTCGAAGCACCTCGCCTCCTCTGAAGACGACAACGCAAACGAATGCGAGCGACGGGGTGATGTTGCTCCAGCACGGCGGTCCCAGCCGCGACGCCCGCGCCCTCGACCGCCTCACCGGCCACCTGGACCAGGCATGGATTCCCTCGCGGGCTTGTGGGGAGTGGCGCTACGGTGGAGGTTGTGCAGCGGCTAGGGTTTATGTGGGAGGAGATGAGATGAGAGATAGCCGAGCGCGCGTCCCTCTTTATATACGCCAGAGGTAGCCGAGGGGCATGCCACGTGTGGCTGCGCTATTAACTTCATTGGCAGAGGTGGGCGGCGGCCGCTCGGTAGGCGAGGCATCGCCATTACATGGCATAGACTACCGATGCGATGGCTCGTCGCCGGTACTGCTGAGAAGACGCATCAAACCAAGGTCACTTCCAGGAAGGCCCAACGGAACGTCCGCCTAGACGCAAGCGGTCACGCGGCGGGACCGCGCATCATCCGCAAAGACACGTCCGCGGCGCATAGTTAAGCCGTGTTTGCGTCTCTACGGAAACCCGGTCACTATGCGTTGAGCCGCTAGCCCTGGTTCCAGATCGCATTTGCCCCGTTGGAAATGCCCTAGGAGTTTGTTGCACACAAAAGAACTGTCAAAGCTTGTAAACACGCAACAGCAGCCTCGGCGAATGATCTTGTCATAGGCGCTTCTATGGACGCTTAGCTAGGAAAAAAAGGAGTAGAATCCTGGCCTTCCACGCAGGAGTCGATTGCTCCAACGGGAGTAGCTAATCCAGGCGCTTAACCAGATTTGTTTCCGCGTTTTCCATCGCTAAAAAAAAAACGATTTGCATTGAGAAAAACATGGAACGCTCGACGCAATACTTTGCAGCGACGCTAAGCCAAATCCCAAGATCGGCAGGGAATCGAGGCTAAGGGCATCTCCATCGGCGCGACGCATTTCGGACGTCCGAAATGTCCGTTTGCGTCGCGCGGCGGACGCGAGACAGACCGTTTTTGTCCGTGCGTCCGTTTGCACCTTAGGGTGGCTCCAGCGGCGCGACGTATTTCCGCGTTTGCATGAAATATGAAGTTTCGAAACAATAAAATAATATTCAACGAAGTCATAGTTATTACATTTAAATTTTAAAAAGTCTGCATGCAAATAAGATAGTACTCCTCTAGGCATGATCTGCATGGCCAGCCAATGTTCATTGATGCTCAATCAGATCCGTTTGCAGCTGTTTGGAGACGTTCTCGTCAGTGACTTCTACATTCCTATCTAGATAGTCCTGCCAAGATGAAGCTCCAGGAAGTGGCGCAACCAGCTCACCTTGGAAATCCCATTGGTTCTCATTGCGGCCATCAGGACGCTCGTTCTCAACGATCATGTTGTGCATGATCACGCAGCATGTCATCACCTCATGCATGGTCTTCAGCGATCATGTTCTTGCCCACCGAGCTTGGAGCACACCAAACCCGCGCTCCACATCTTTCCTGCAAGCCTCTTGCATCTTCGCAAACCTTCTCGTCTTCTCGGAGTTTGGATTACGGACAGTCTTCACCAATGTGGCCCAGTCAGGGTAGATGCCATCAGCAAGATAATATGGCTTGTCATATGCATTTCCATTGATCTCATAGCTCACCCGGGAGCTTTTCCTTGCATGAGCCGGTTGAAAACCGGTGATCGGTGCAACACATTGATGTCATTGTTGGAACCGGCCATGCCAAAGAATGAATGCCAAATCCATAAATCTTGAGATATGACAGCTTCAAGAATGACAGTTTTTCCCTCCTCATGCCCGCTGTACGCACCCTGCCATCCAAATGGACAGTTTTTTCACTGCCAGTGCATACAATCTATGCTGCCAATCATTCCTGGGAAGCCTCTAGACTCGTTGATAGACAGGAGGCGCCTTGTATCCTCAACAGTTGGCTCCCTACAATAATACTCTCCGAACACGGCAATCACGGCTCGGCAAAACCTGTACATGGCCTCAAGACAGGTGCTCTCACCCATTCGAAGATACTCATCGAATATATCCACAGCCATTCCATATGAGAGCATGCGAATAGCCACGGAGCATTTTTGGTACGAGGTGAAGCCTAACGCACCTGTTGCATCGCGCCTGCATTGAAAGTAGGGGTCGTAGTTTCTGACGCCCCGTAGAATGACCAAGAACAGGTCCCTTGACATCCTGTATCGGCGCCGGAACATTTTTTCCGGGAAGATCGGATTGGTGAGGTGGAAGTAGTCCTTGTGGAGGCGGGCCTGCCCTTCCACTCTGTTGCGCGGCAGGTTTTTGGAGTGCCCCTTCACAGAGCCCCGGTGTTGCGGCCCCGGGTTAGAGGTGAACTCGTGGATCATGGAGGCCGCAGTAGTTGCCAATGTCTGCGTGGACTCATCGGACTCCTCGTCGGAAGAGGAGTCGACAACCTCCGCGCGGAACTTGTCCAACATCCGCCACATGTCCATCTGCGTGGGTACAAACTGCGGATCAATGGCCACGCACAATAGCGCCGAAAACACGAGTAGAAACCTACCGGCGCAATTGACCGAACAGGTCGTGGGCGGCGCGGAAGGGCGGCGCAACCGGGAGCGTTTCGGCCGAAAACAGTCGGCACGTACGCGGCGGAGCACGCTCCTGCTCTCCCGCGCGGCAAGAGCGGAGCCGACGCCGACTACTGCGGCGCTACGGCCGTACGGCGGCGCTAGGGGTGGGGGTGGTGCCGTCGCACTAGGGCAGAAAAGAAGGGGAACAAGATGCAAATCGAAGCGGTCGATTTCGCTGTCCCTGACATGCGGGGCCGGGTAAGAAATGGAGGACGCTCCGCGCGACCGCCGAGCGTCCGCGGAGACGCAAACCTGGCGCATATTTGGGCCAGGTTTGCGTCTCCACGGACGGTCCGGTCACTTTGCGTCGCCTCGCTGGAATAGGCCCCAGACGCATTTCCGGTCACGGCGGACGAAAACGGTCGCTGAGCGACCGTTTGCGTCGCGCCGCTGGAGATGCCCTAACGGCCAGGAAATCGACCCTGGCGTCTCCTCTTAGCGCCCCGTTGTACATGACCTAAGACATTCATCTGCCAACAGATATGAAAGTATATTTTACGAGGGTCGTACTAATATCCATTTGATATTGGATGTGTTGATATTTTTTTCTAACTAATTGGTTGCATTTTACAATGTTAGATTTGATCAAAACTAAAATAATTTAGAACGAGTGGGTACATGAAAGCTCAAGCTTGTACAGTGACTGACGACCCCACGTACATTTTTTTGCTGAAAAAATGGTACATAATCTGGAAGCTTAACAGAGCTCTTCTAACTTGAATTAAGCTTACACACAGCACATCAAATAGAGAGGATTTAAAACAGCATCCACCGATAGACCCACACCCAGCACTCCAGCAGCACAGCAGGGAAAAGCCATGTAGAATTCGTTGCACAAATATTCGTCCTGAAGATGAAGGCCAGATGGCGCGGCCGTGGCTTCTCTTGATTGCAGGCAGGGCGCAAGTGCAATGTTTCTTTTCAGGTGCAACACAATGACGTTCAAAGATTTCCAGAAGACCCAACACGGCAACACAAGACTGATAACCCAAATGTCTGCATCTTATCACGGATAGGTAGCAGACACCGCATCCATACGAACGTCGATTCTACACGCCAGTTGGTTGTCCAGAGAGAACACTCAATAACACTGCAAATATTCTGGATCCTGTTCAGAACACAGCTCACGCTTGCACAGTAGTGCCCGCATTATCAAAACCAGGTGTTTCCCCTGTAATCTATGGGTGGATCTCTCCTTGCGCCAGTTCGCTTCCATTGTTTTGCCTTGAAAGTGACAGTGGGTTTGTTGGGATTCCTGCTAGCTTCATCCATCAAATACTGCACCATACCGGCTGAGTCATGGTCTCGATGAGCGTGGACCAAGACCTCCTGAAGATTTGGAAGAAAATTGATGCCTGAAGGCTGTCTGATGGAAGCTGCTTCAAAGAAAGATAGCTCTAGGCTATGGAGCTTAGGCGCTGTGCCTTCCTCAAACCTCAGGTTCAACGCCTGGTATACACCGAGATGAATGGTGAGCAGTTTGAGACTCGGAAATTCTGAAGCAGAAAACGTGAGTTCTGTTCCGGTGTAGGCACTGTGATGCAACCTGAGATAGAGTAGGCTTGGCAACTGACCGAGAACTTTCACGTGCTCCTCGGATTCCAATTCAGTGGCACGAAGGGTCAACTCGGTGAGGTTCGCTAGCGAACCGATCCATTTTGGTAGTTGTCCCAACTTACCTCTGAAGTTTATGCTCTTTAGAAAGATTGGTGGCCTGGATAGTGTATCAAGAATCCTGAAATTCATTACTCCATCAGGTCGCCAAAGCAGTAGCGACTGGAGGCTGCTCAGATTTGCAATGGCAGTGATTAAAGATATCCAGTTCGTGTCATCATCAACAAACATCATTACTCCTAGCTTCCTCAACTGTGAAAGTTTTCCTAATTCAAATATGTAATGGGAAGTAGAGACTGTGATCTCTATTTGTGCAAGGGTTGTAAGCATTTTTAAATTGCCAAGCTTCTTAGGGATGTGCATTCCCCAAAAGTTGGAAATAGGAAACAAACCACTATAGTTATAAGCTCTTCTCCCTCCAAGTAGGTTTGATAAATTTGGTAGCTTGGTAATTTGAGGAGGCAAATGCTTTATGCCTGTGTCCCGGACATCCAGTGTCTCCAACTTCTTCAGGTTCCCTATTTGTACAGGAAGCTGAGTGACATATGTATTTCTGAGACTGAGATATTCCAACTGAAAAAGTCTACATATATTTCTGATATCTCCATTCCTGGTAAATTCACAACCTTCTAAGTCTAATATTCTAAGAAGTTTTATCCAAGCAAACTGTAACATTTCTCCGTCAGCAAATATACTCAATGATCGGACATGGCTTAACATTTTGCTTGTGGCAATATTTCTGTTACTTCCACCATGAATGGATAGCCGCCGAATCTTCTCTTGCGGAGCTAAAGTATGCTGTTCACCTATCAGAGTGATGAAATTGTCCTCAATGGATCTTGAAACAATGATCTCTAGCATTATATCATGAACTCGAAAAGTCTTGACCTTACCATCAAAGCTCATTTCAACTGGATGAACAATACTCCTGTTGAGGAATTCATTGAAATATTTTTCTGCCACCTCTAGGGCACTCAATCCACGCTTTGCAGTCACAAAGCGTTCTGCTATCCACCGCCTCAATAAACTTTTTGTTCTGACCTTATGATCCTCAGGGTAAGTGCTTAAATATAAGAAACAAGTTTTCAAATGGTACGGAAGGTCATTATAACTAAGCTCAAGAATATTTTTCAGTTTTTCAAGCCAGGGACTGGTTTCCAGCTCCACGCCAAGAGAGTTGTAGATCTTCTCCCAGCGATCATAACTGTGTAGGGATGTGCTACCCAAAAGACCTGCAATGCTGACTATGGCCAAGGGTATACCCCCACATTTTCCCAGGATCTTTTCTGAGATAGCTTTTAAGACAGTTGGGCAATTTTCCCGGTTGCCAAATAATCTCCTGAAAAATAACTCACTAGATTCACTGCCTGTGAGTGGTTTAATTTCGTAAACTCTGTCATACTCATGGAGGCAGCAGGCTTGTGCTACAGGTCTCATTCTTGTAGTAACCATTATCCTGCTTCCAGTATGTGAGTTAGGCAAAGAAAACCGAATACCCTCCCAAGCTGAGATGGTCCAAATATCGTCAAGAACAATAAGATATCTCTTATCTTTTAGATGCTGCCTTAGCATATTTGCAAGTTGACCCACGTTCAATTCTTCCATACCTTTGAGCGGGTCCACTGTGGGTGTTGGACTATTTCGATCTACTGGTTGAATAGTCTGTCGAAGAATGTCCCTTATGATAGCCTTGACATCAAATTTCTGGGATATAGTTACAAAAGCTCGACATTGGAAGCTTGCACTTGCTGTTTGATATGCCGTCATAGCAAGAGTTGTCTTACCCAAACCACCAAAGCCAACTATAGATATCGCCAGTAATTGTGGTATGTCTTCATCCACCAACCAATTAACAATATCACAGTGACGCTCTTCGATGCCCACAAGTTTTGTTATCTCTGGGAAGAGTGCAGGAGTACGGATATCCAAAGAAATAATATTAGGTGGTGCTGGTTGTGCAGCAAATGTGCTCCCTTCTGCTCCCGAAATGAGATGATTACCACCATACCTACGAGATGAGTTTGGAAGTTACTGCGACAGCTCATATATAGTAAATAGAGAAGCGGAAAAGAAAAACACCTTCTTACCTTTTTTTCATAATGAAAAAACTTGTAACTTTTAACTTTTAAAGAACAAATAGGAATGCAAAATCAGCTGAATGTTACTGTCCCCGTGTCAAAATAGATGATGCTCAACTGAATTTTTGCAGTCTCCAACAAGCGACTTTGACCATTTTTTCTCTATAATTATGCACGTAAATGATGATAAAAGTTTACATTGTGAATGTACTTTTATAGTTTTATGAAAAATCTGATGATGCAATTTTTACTTAATCAATCTATTTGATTATTATTTCGTCGTCAAAGGAAGGTTTGAGTGCATGCTTTGCAGAATATCATCTATTTTAGAACATATGTAGTATTTACAAAATCCTATTGAATAGTTGCTACATTGAATGACCATTTCAGTTTTGAGTACAACACAGAATATGTACTTCCTCCAGCCCTCCTGCTACAGTACTACCATGTTCTCATGTTTTCATTAAGGGGTAATCATACGATAAATGCCAAGATATTCAGCCCTGTGGCACAAGAACTTTATAAAGAGGAACACAGGTACCTTGAGTTTCGGTCGCTGATACTTGTAGCACGCGATTTTAGTTCTTGGATTTGTTTCCCAATCTGACGCCGTGCCCTGGCAGTTTGCAGGAAATGGATGCATCTATGGAGAAGCTCGGCTAGGCCAGAACCATTCGTGCTGCTCCCAAGGTGATGCATAAACTCATCAATGCAATCCTCAACATCATACGCGACCTCACGCACCTGTTTCATCCAAATCTTAACCTGCTTCCTGTGATTTTCCCCCTCGGCAAGGTCCTGGAGAAACGCTGTCATGCTCTCCAGCTCATCCTTCATGTATTGCAGTTCACCTCGGATGCCTCCAAGGAGCTGTGCTTCTTGGATGAGCATCATACCCAGCTTATATAACAGTATGTTGATGGCGCCTCCACCAGCGCTAACAACAGCATGCTCCATCTCTCTGTCAAGTACCAAAAGGGGGACAGTATACTTGAAGCTGATGCTACCAAGTTGGAACAAACCCTCTCCAGTCAGGTGCTCCACACAACTAATACTCACACCACCTGGTAATATTAGAGAGATATGAGTACGAAATACATTCAACATGTTTGGAGTTGATCCAATCATCTTCGTTCCTCTGATTATGAGCTTGATGAGACCATGGAAGTCACTTACCTGGACAGAGCTTGAGTTTTTGGTTATGAATTCTTGTGCCGCTCTCTATTGTTACTACGGTAGCTGCAGCAACAAGGGCAAGGGAGCATCGCAATCTGCAGATAGGCTCTCACCACCATACAAGTGCGGGATCAGGAGGGATATGTCGATATAGACCACACAAGCATCTTATGACTTTTCAAGGGTATATGTCGTTGTCTTACAGCCCCATTGTTCAAAGGGAGGAGCAGCTGAAGGATGCCTTTCAGGAAGTGTCAGATTCACATGGTCGGACCTGGACGGCATGGTTCATCATATTATTATTGTCCTAATTAGACACATCATCGTACCTAAAATTTCATAATAAATCCAGGCCTTATGTTTGAATTCTGACAACCCTGCAACTTTAAATGCTACTCCTTGATGCCCTTCGTTTTTATGTCAAAGCAAAAACGGTTGTTTAGGCCTTTAGGGTAGTTATTTCAACTATTTATGTCAGGTTAAGAAAATCTTTCAAGTGGTTATTTCAAAAAATTATGGGTTGATATTTACCACTAGTAATGTATGTAAGTGCAGAAATTTAACTTACAATATTCTTATCTCAATAAAGACTGCTAATTCATATATTCTGTTTTAGTAAGCATTTCAAAGTCTGAATCAGAGAAAATCAGAACAACTGCTAAGATATAAAAGTCATTGGATGGATACCCTTGCCACCTTAATGATTGAGACTTCTTACCAGTGTAGTGTGGTTGATAACATCGTAATCCAGTGATGGCTTCACTTGTAGGCTGTGAGATTTCAAACAAGGAGGCCATCAGGCATACTCAATCTTGCCCCTTATTTTTGTATTCAATCACATCATACATCATGACGATAACAACAGGCCGGTTGACTCATGGGACCAATGGCCATTAAATATCAGCCGCCACCAACAAAGAAGTGCCTGGAAGAGAGAAATATAAAATGACATATAAGAGGAAAAGAGAGCCATTGCATGAATGATTCTGTATAGATTCAGCATCTGGCATACAGAGTTCAGAAAAGCAAGCTCCTCGAAATATGCAATCAGCAGCCTAGTAAATGCTCCGAATTCCTAAAGAACTTACCAAGACCTTGAAAACGAAGACACTTACCAGGTCCATAGAGAATCAAAGCAAGAGAGAAGACAAATGCAAGCACACAATATTCCTCCAAAGTCCAAACTATACCGTATTTGAAACTTTTATGGTACTACACATCAGATGCTCCTAGCTTCTGACTCCTGAGATGGTGATAGTGAACTGTAATCTTGAAGCTCTGTCAAACGCCCATTCATCGCTCTCCTCCTCCTATCCCTTGTGGCCATCCTCTCGCCATAGGTTAGAAAGATGTCCCCGAGATCAACATGCCCTGTTTCCCTCAATCTCGTTCCAACTTCCTCAAACATCGCCACTCCCTCCTCATTCGAGAAGTAGTGCAAGAACTTATTGTAGTCAAACCTCGGCACATCCACTCCACCCCACATCGTCCTCTCCACAAACTTGGTCGCCTCCAATGTCCTTCCTGCCTTCACCAATCCACCAACAAAGATGCTCTCAAAATTGACCAGTGGATCCCTGCCCTTCCTGCCCCTCTTCCCCAAGTGCCCCTGAAGCAACATGATGTAGGTGTGCATGTTTGGCTCGCACCCACTGGCAACCATCTCCCTAAACACCTCAGTCGCCTCTCGAGCTCGCTTGATCCTCACCAAACCCTTCATCATCCCATGGTACAGTGCAACATCCTTCTCCTTGACACCATGGAAAACACTGTACCCTTCCCTCACCCTCCTCCTCGCCAAGAGCCCATACACCAGATCCCCCAGCACCTCTCCGTCCACCTCCACCCCTTTCTTCACCATTTCGGCGAACACCATGAACGCGCACCAGGTCCTTCCTTCCTTGCACAGCCACGAAACCACCGCGTGGTAGCACGCGCCGCCACCGCCGGCAGACAGGCCCCGCTTCCGCATTCCATCGAACACCTTCATGGCGTCGGCGAAACGGTTGTTCTTGAACAGAGTCACAACGATCTCCTCGTACGCCGCTGCGCCCGGCTCGATCCCGCGCCTCTCCATCCCGTTCCACACGCTGCAGGCCTCGGCGAACATCCCCGCGCGGCAGTACGCGACGACCAGCAGGTCGCAGCATCGGCTGTTGCGCGCGAGGCCGTACCGGTGCTCGGCTTGCCTAATCACCTTCTCGGCCACGTCCGGCAGCTTGCAGACGGAGCAGACGACGTCGGTGATGAAGGCGAGCACGCGGGGGCGGTGCGATTCCGGGAAGAGGGTGAGGAGGGCGGACACCTTGCCGACCTCGCGGGCGGGGGCGAGGCCGCGGATGGCGGCGCGGAGGGCCGCGTCGGAGAGGAGTTCCGGAGGGAGGGAGAGCAGAGTGGAGTGGAGCAGGTCCATGTTGCTGGACTTGGCGAGGACGTCGAGGAAGCGGGCGGCGGTGGTTGGGGAGTGCGCGAAGCCGTGGCGGGCGGTGAGGTGCGCGAGGAGACGGTGCACGGGGCGCCAGGAGAGCGGGAACCGCGCGGATGCCTGGAGGAAGAGCTCGCGGAGGTCGGCGGGGGCGGGAGGGAGGGGGAGGGCGGAGAGGCGGCGCTGCAGGGCGGCGTCCGGGGCGTTCTGGTGCTGGTAGAGGACTGTGCAGAGGCGGAGGAGCAGCGCCGGGTCGGTGGGCCTCGGCGCGGCAGCGGAGCTCACCTCCGCAGGGGCTGCGGGGGCTGCGACGGCGGTGGAGAGGAGGCGGCGGAAGAGGAGTCGCGGAGGCATGGAGCTCCGGTGGTGGCGGTGACTGAACAGAGCGCGCGTCAGAAGAATTTCCGCCGTCAGGGTGGAAGATCTTCTCTCTTTTTTTTTGAGGGTGTGATCTTCTTCTTCTTGTCGGTCTTGATATTGGGCTTTTCATGGCCCAGGTAGGCCCGAATGCTCCTTGTGGAATTTTTTTTTTTGAAATCTCCTAGGGCCTTCATTGATCAAAGCAAACTTGCATCATCCACTAACAAAAGAAAAAATATAACTAAATGGTTCATCAAACAAATCATTTGGTTGAGAAACACACTCGTTGGCTAAAGTATGAGCTACTTTGTTTGCATTTCTAGGACAAAAGCAAAATTCAACTTTACTCAAGGTTGTTGCATGAACACAAATATGTTCAAAGATTGGTGCTGCAGCACTAGATGAAGAACCTCCGCCCCTCATGGTTTCAACTGCTTCGAGACAATCATATTGAATCATTACCTTACTAACTCCCAGCTGGTTTGCTAGATATAACCCATATCCGATCACCAAAGCTTCAGTGGTTGCAGCATCATGATCAACCATACTATTCCTTGCCGCTAGAAAATTGCCTCTATCATTCGTACCACACCTCCCATAGCTCATTTTCGTGTCTGAATATCAAAAGCTGCATCTATGTTTATAGAAATGAATCCTTCACGTGCTTTACTCCAGCAGCTCTCCTTTTTTTTTGCGGTGCATGTGCCCGAACAAAGTTCGCGACAAAAACCTGGATCGACATGATCATCCTCTCAACAGGCTGAGTGTCCTCACCACGAAACTTCTGTCGTCTTATCCATCAGATATACTACGCAATTGTTATAATTACTTCTCTAAGATCGCCATAATTTCTATCTTCTATGTTTCTCAATTTTCTAACGATCATCTATTCGAAAACAACACTTCCTGAACGGTTTGTTTGACAGGCTTAATCAATCTGTTTCCCAAGTCCCATATTTTCCCAGATTTCTCTCGCACCCTCACATTTAATATAAATACTGTGTGTTTGATGTCTTAACAATTTAGTGAACATAAAGGACATGAGCAATTTGTGATAATATTCCGATTGGTCAGAGCTCCAAGGCATGTTAGAATACCGTGCAAGCACTTTCATGCATTTTTTTAATTTTTTTTGCTGGTAATTTACTCTTCCACATCACACTCCATACAATGATTCAGATTTACGGAACCTTGACCATCTGCTCGCCTTAGGTTTCTGCCAAACTTACTTTCCCACTCCATATGATATGGAGAACATACCAAGAATAATCCGTTTTTGTTAAACTTCCAGAATACAAATTCATTCATCCCATTCTGGCTGAGTGGAATTGAGAGAATGTTTTCTACATCCACTAGCCAAAAATTCTCCCTTAGAAACGCTGCATCCCAACTTCCCTTCCCATCAATCAGTTCATCCGCCTTCATTAACAACAAACATCCTCTTGGTGTAAAAACTTTCCCTTAGGACTTAAGGGAACCCTCGTATCATTCCATATATTAATCTAACTTCCATCTCCGACTCGCCAGATGGCTCCTTTTAAAATGCTTGCAACCTATCTATTATGATCTTCCATGTAAAGGAAGATCCTTTATCCAATGTTTGCCTCTAAGATTCTCCCATCCGGATAATACTTGGTTCTCAACACCCTAGCACATAAACTTTCTGGTTCAGAGATCAAGCTCCAAATTTCTTTACAACCATTGCTTTATTGAAACAGTGTGGGTCTCTAAACCCCATCCCTCCTATTTTCTTTGGTGTACACATCTTCCACAACGTGAACCAATGCATCTTCTTGTTTGTTACATCATCACCCCCACCAACAATGAGATATTGCATGAGAGATTCCTTTACATATTTTCTTGGAAACAAAAACACAAACATCGCATACGTCGGTGTTGCTTGAGAAACAATCTTCAATTTCACCTCCTTTCCTCCCACATATAAAGTTCTTCCTATCCCGCTTTGTGTGTGTTGGTATACTCTGTCCACAAGGTATTGAAACACATCGCTTCTATCTTCTCCAACAAGAAATTGCAGCCGAAGATACTTATTTAACAAAGCCTCTACCATGATATTCAGAATTATACAAACATCCACCCTTGTATCGACCATAGTATTTTTACTAAAGTATATGCTGCATTTTCTTTCACTTACCATCTACCCGGATGCTTTAAAATAACTTCCAGGATATTTTTTAGACATTCAGCATTATGTCTATTCGCCCTCATTAAAATAAGGGGGTCGTCCGCAAAGAACTGACGAGATGATACCGCAGGAGCCTCTCTACAAACTTTTACTCCTTCTATTTGGCCTCTCCTTTCAGCATCTAGAAGCAACACTGATAAACCCTATGCTACCAATAAGAAGAGGTATGGGTTTAAAGGGTTGCCCTGTCACAGCCCTCTTGTTGGTTCAAAAGAGGCTATTTCCATGGCATTAAAACATATAGAGTATCTCACCGAACGAACACTGCCATAATCAGGTTGACCTATCTTGTATCGAACCCCATTTTCAGTATTATACCATCAAGAAAAATCAACTCCACTATACCATATGCTTTGTGCATATCGAGTTTCACAACACACAAGCCACTCTTTCGTGATTTCTTCTTGATTGCATGAATGCTTTCATAAGCCACCAAAAAATTATCTGTTACTAATTTGTCAGGCACAAAGCACTTTGTGTTTCCGTAGTTATTTCCGGTAAAATCTTTTTCAGTCGGTTTGCTAGCATCTTACAGATGTTTTTGTGTACGCATTGCACAAACTTATGGTCGAAACTGAGTTACCTTCTCGTGGTTGTCCACTTTTGGTATCATAACGATAAAAGTGTTATTCCATCCTTCCGGTATGACACCTGAATTGACCGCATTAAGTACCTCAGTAATGAGCTCACCTTCTGGCATCAACCAAAATCGTTGGTAAAAATGCCATGAAGTACGTCGGCACCTGGTGCCTTTAGGTCGCCAATTCCTCATAGCGCCTTCTTAACTTCATCAGGTGTATACAGGGATAAAAGCATCATATTCATTGCTTCTGTCACATGGACATGCACTTTGTTCATCACGTTTCCATCTAGGGCTTGTACTTCTGATGTAAAAAGCTTCTCCGAGTACTCCATAACCAGATGGTTTAAATTCTTATCTCCCTCCACATAATTGCCATTGTCATCAATTAGTCCTTTGATTAAGTTTTTCTTCTTTCTGGATAGTGATGAAAAAACTAGTATTTCTATCACCTTGTCGTAACCAATTTTCTCGCCCCCTCTATAACCACACAATCTCTTCTTGTTCAAAAAGGTTTTCCAAAGTTAATAAAATATCATGCTGACTGTATATTGCCTCATCCGTCATTGACGCCCTCCTCAGCTCTTCTAACTCCTTCTTCAGATTTTTTAATATGTTTCTTTGGGCTTTTTAGAATATTTTTATCCCATGAGTACAGATCACCATGAACCTCGTCTAATGTTTTCATTAGAGCACTCCCAGATAATTTTGCCGTTTCCAAAATCGTTCTTCCAACCATCTAGCTTCAAACCTTTTCGGCAAGTTAGACAAACACCATTTGCTCTTTATGATATTCAGTGTCCACCATAATTGGACATATACCATTTTCCTTGTGGAGTTTATTTATTGGCAAGTGCACGTCACGGATTGATGTAGCCATCACTTTCAGGATGCTGAAATGGATCCCATCATTGCTGCAAAAGAATAACGAGGGTAACATTTTTTTGAACGTGATAGTTGAAAAAAATTATAATATCATTTTGCAGCAGTTTTTCTGAGTCCATAAAAACTTGCGAAATGTAGCAAAAATCTGTATTTCTAACACACCCATTGTAACATCCCAGGTTTCAGCCAAATAAATAAAGAGAGGGGAGTTTCAAATACTCAAAATTTACAACTAACAAAAACTTTATTTATCCATCTAGTGCTACATATAGTATTATGCATAGTGTGCATTCTTCTTGTGTGCATTTGCCATGATGAGTGTTTATTGTTGATCAAGGGAGATTAAACCCTAATGCATAATCCTAGAACCCCTTTTTGAGAAAAATAAAAGAAATGAAACATGGCCATTTGCACTCACATACAACTTTGGCCAATTATGCAAAACCCTAATCAAGGCCACCATTGCTTGCTCTCTTGGTTGTGAAACACTTATCTATCAATAACAAACACAATTGCATCCAAGAAACCAGAATCAAATCAAAAGAAAATTCAAAACTCACTTACATATGATAATGGTCAAAAGTGGGATTTATAAAATGTTGCCCACTTTGCACCCCTGGTTTGGAATATTCTTAAACCAAACTTGGTCAACCCTTTCCACCTCATCCAAGACCATGTCAAGGTGAACCATTTTTATGTTGACCACTAGGGTTGAATCTGCCCAGGTTGACCAGAAAAGAGATGACAAGAGGAGACTTTGAAACAAAGAGAAGATGAACCCAAATTTGAAATCCTGCAAACCAGCACCAAATTGACCACCACCACCACCATTATACTTCTCTAATTATATAAATGAAATGCACCAAAAAGAATTTCAAAATTTGAATAAAAATTTCATGCGGCCATTGTGTCGAACACCTGGCAGGCACAAATCTGGAATTGTAATACACCTCATTGTCCACTGATTTTTGGGCTAAACCACTTTTGGTTTGTGATCATTTTGCTCTCCTGCATCCCCTGCATCAGTGCATGTCCTTGCTTGTGCTGATTAAAGTGAGGAGAGAACACATTTTGCACCATGCCGTGCACATGCCGGCCACCTTTGCCCTCTCTTTCTCTGGCCTCTCTCTCTCACCCAAACCTTGTCCAGTACACTCCCCTGACCACGTTGATCATCACCATGCCCAGCTGGAACTCGCGCGACGCCAGCATTGGTCGAGCCAGGCCGTGCCCAGCACGCCCAGTACGTGCCAGCACAAGCGCTCACCGCGCACTGGACGCACCAGAGCGGCAAGCCGTACCGTCGCCTCAGTCCTCCCCTGCAAGCCTACCTCTGCGTCGAGCAACGTCTCCCTCCCCTCTAGCAGCTAGACATGATCAATGGCGCGTAGAAGCCCTGTCGCCCTCGTCCTCGCCGGAGACTGCCGCCAAGTACCGCGGCATGATTAGCACGCGCCAGAGCCATCTCTTCATGCTTTTTCTGCGCCAGCAGCACGCTGAGCCTCACCATGCCGTCGCCCATCGATTGCCGTCCTCGCCTTGCCCCTTCACGCCTCAGAACGGCCGCGCCATGGACGACCTCTCTCAGCACCCGCGGCACCCCTCACGATCCTATAAATAGAGCACTCCCGCGGCTTAACCATTCACACCATCCAACTCTCCTCCCTTCCCTGCTTCTCCTCGAACCAACAGCTAGTCCAATTATCGCCGGAGTCGCCGCAATTTGAAGCTCGGAGTCGCCAGTACCCGGAGGTTGCCGCCATCGATTGGAGCCTCCCCAAGCGCTGCTACATGTACCAGTCGACTCAGCACCCTCGCCAACGTCGCCGCGCACCTCGTCGTCGACCGCGGGAACGCCGGTAGGTCCTCCGACCCCCTAGGTTCGCCGCCAGAGCCTCGGGTTCTCACCGGAGAAGACGACGATCGTGCACCACACGATCGCGTTCTAATCCAACGTCTCACCATCCTCGTACCGTTTCGCGCGTTTAAAAGACACTGACGGGTGGACCCCACATCGTCAGACGGCCCACTCGCGCTGGACGCGTTGCTGGGCTGGGTTTGTCTGTTTAATTCGTTTGGGCCCGTTAGGCTTTTCCCGCGCGGCCCAGAAATTCAAATCTAGTTTAATTCGTTTAACTCAAATCCAACACTGGTGTCAACTTCAAATTTGAATAGTTTCAAATCTAGTGCACCAAATTTAGCAAACTTTATATCTCTGGAAAGCCCATGAAATTATCTAAACAATGTCACTGGTCTCACCCTCAAATGCATAGTATAATTAAAATGATAAAAATGACAAGGCAGGGACTTTTACAATTTGAAACTTTATTTGAAATTCAACCATAATTGATTTTGAGTTGATTCCAACTCTCATAAATCACAAATGATATACTCTAATTGATTATGCAAAAAGATAGCCAAGTTCTTTGTATGATCATGGACTAGAGCAAAATAATGGCTATGGAGCCATTTCTAGTTCATTTAAATCCTTTAAATTAAATTGTGTAAATAGTATGAGAGCTACTCTCTCATTTAAATCTTGATCCTAAGTAATTCAATATGAGGTAATGTCCTTAGTCTAATAAACCTCATATTTCCTTACTTAGTGATTTTAAATCATTACCATGTTGTTATTAAAATACATGAGGTGTAGCACCTCATTTAAATTATACTCCCACATAATAGATATGAAATGTTGACCTTGGTCAACCTATATTTCATACCTTATTATTATTTGAGGAGATTAAATCTTAATAGGAGTTAATGAGAGGAAATTATTTTTCTTCAAAGAATTAATTCTCAAACCAAATCAATATTTGTAATGAGAGGATTTTTTTTTCTCTTAAATAAGAAAACCAAGTAAATCACCATGCTTGATTGATGTGGTGCTAGAATAAACTTGTGTGAACCTTTGGTGTGTTTAGTCTAGCATGTAAGTTTGGTTTGGTGATTGTATACCTCGTATTCGTGTATAGACGCTAGTAACGAGGAGTATCAAGAGGAGGAAGGCTACTCCCAGGAGGAGGAGGAAAACTTTGACCACTACCCTGCTCAAGGCAAGATAACACTCTTGCAAAGCACCTTGTGCAAAGCTCTACAAGAGCAAGGCACCATCACTCTTTACTTTATGTCTAATCAACCTATCCCATGTTTTTACCTTGCAATTATTTTGCTTATTGTATTTCAAAGCTTATTTTTGATTCATGCTTCACTTGGTCTAGAGTAGAATAAGAGCACCCAAGTTAGCCTAGAGAAAATCAAAGCTAGATAGCACCCCTCATGAATAGATGCTATTGCTAACTAAATAAAATTGACTACTCTAGATGGGAACTTGTGAAATGACTTTGAAAGGTTTTGAAGGTGAAGGTGGCCTGAATGCCTTGGTGAATTTTGATGAAAACTGATGATTGGGTTTTGAATGCGATACCTTTCCAATTATACAAGTACCCCCACAATACCTGATTATGTGTAGGGCTTAACTGGAAGTTTGTGTGTCTTAGTATGAGTTCCCTCTAACAAGCATCATAGGGGTTATGCCGAGGCTGCCTCCGTTAAAGTAAAATGATGTGAATATGAGGTGAATGTACGACCCAAGCCCTGTGCAGTTCCCGGGTTGACGGTTTTTCTTCACCGGGAGGCCAAGCTCATGGGGAGAGGTGCCTATACTAGGGTATATAAGTGAAAGGTTAGGGTTGATGATCCGCGTACTGAGTTACGATGATTCGGGGTTATCCTCGACGGATGTAATCAAAAGTTGTGGCACAAGAGTACAACCTCTACAGAGTGTTAAACCTATTCGAATAGCCATGTCCACGGTTACGGACGATTGGAAAGGCCATACTATTCCTTGTCAGAACTTTTGTCTTAAAAAGGATGGGTGAATTGAAAGGTGACTTGACTTGAATTACCATTGATTTGTTGGGAATGACACTAATGTTCCCACTTGAGTTACTTAGCTAAAATGAGGATTTCTTTACTAAATGTTTATGAACTAAACTTGGCTTTATGCAAATAAACCTAGAGCTTTGCACCCCTTACTAAAGTTGTTAAGTATTACATTAGTATTGGTTTGCGAGTACTTTAAAGTACTCACGGCTGTGTCCCTGGCTATTCAAATGCCAGACTATGAAGAGGAGCCACAGTATCAAGATGATGGACAACAGGACGTCTACGATAACTAGGAGCATCTTCTAACGTCAAGCGTTGCCTGTGGAATAGATAGTCCACTACTACTTCGCTTCCGGTACGTATTGTGTTGTTGAACAATCTATTTGTGTAATATTGGATCATGTGATCCATTGTTGTAAGACATGTATGTGTTGTAATAAATGATGACTCTATGCTACTTAAACTATTATGTCTCGTAAAAACAATCTTCCTGGGATTGCAATGTATGGCATAATAGGCATCTGGACTTAAAAATCCGGGTGTTGACAAGTTGGTATCAGAGCCATTGTTTGACCTTAGGAGACCCTAGTTAGAATGGACGTCTGAAAAACTTAGTTTCAAATTCAATGAAGTGAATAGTTACGAAAAACATATTCACACTCTTACCTTTGAGATCTTTTTAAACCATAAATTCATGCTCTTCCTTATAAGTAATTAAAATTTTGAACACTTGCACTTCTCTAACTTACTCCTCAAATTCCTCTACAGATGGAGCCGTTCATCCAGACTGAAGTGTACCAGCTGGGAAATGGCGGAGACATGATCTTTGAAAGGGACCTTCATGCCCTATCAGAGTTTCTTGGACGCTCGCCTCCTGAGTTCTACGGGGGTCAAGTCAATGACCAGCCCGGAGGACAGCTGCAGTGGGTCATCATGGCCGACCTCCGCGGGAAGCCTGAGTCCCCCATGTTCGGAAGGATCCAGTTCTCTGTCAGGGAGAACAACTGGGCGGACGGACTCGCACGCGCTCTGCAGGAAGCACTCGCCCGTCTGTGCGGGCAGAACTCAATGGCCATCCAAGGGGAACGCTTTGCTCACCTCGCAAGGCACACCTCCTTGGAATACCCATGAACCTGCCGTTCCACCCCGTGCTGAGGCACCATGTGGACCACCTCGACTTCATGCTGTGCGAGACTCGCACGGAGCTGGACAACTCCCGCGCCTACGCCAACCACACCTACCTCCAGCTGGTTTAGCAGGCCGAGACCATCAAGGTCATCGCCAAGGAGCGCAGGGCTCTTCGCCGCCTAAACGCGAAGAAGGACTACACCATCCACCGCCTCAATGCCAAGATCGCCTCACTGAAGGAGACTGTCGCGACCCAGGCAGAACAGCTCCAGGAACTGGAGGGAGAAGGCGAGGGAGAAGACATCCAGGGGGATGGCTACTCCTACGTGAGCAACGATGATGACTACGAGGAGGAGGAAGATGAAGACCTGGCCTTCCACCCCTATGTGGATGGCTATGAGCACCTGGAAGCCGGGATGGATAACACCTTCTCGATCAATGTTGATGGAGAGTAGTCCCACATGAGCACTTGCGTAGCGTGATTTGTATCGGTCCTTTGTATCAGTCCCTTGTATCGTAGAATGGTGAAAGGGTTCTTCAAACCCTCCGGTGTGTTACCTTGTAATATTTGCTACTTGAATGAATAAGAGTGTGTTTAATTTCAACATGTCAAGAACTCAAGTTTTAAACTTTGTGAACTTTACCCAAAACAAGCCATAGAAATTTCCCTCTCGTCTCATGATCTATCTCCATGTTCAGATGGCACCTCCAACTCGCAGTACCAATCAGGATGCGATGATGCAGATGTTGCAGATGTTGATGGCAGATCGAGAGGCTGAAAGAGCTGAAAGGCAAGCCAATATCGCAGCAATACAACAGATTGCACAGAATAACCAAGGCCACGGAAACCATGACCATCCTGGGTCCAAGCTGAAGAACTTCCAGAACACTAACCCACCTGTGTTCAGCAAGACGGAAGAACCCCTTGACGCTGATGATTGGCTCCAAACCATGGAGAACAATCTTGAAGTTGCCGGAGTGGAAGATAATGACAAGGTGCTGTTTTCCACACACTACTTGGCAGGACCTGCACGAGCCTGGTGGACGAGTGCCCGTGCATTGAATGCGGGGCAAATGATGACTTGGGCAGATTTCAAGCTCAAGTTCAGCAAGTACCATGCACTACAAGAAAAGTTGCCATGGCCGACGAAGTTGAAGTCGCGCCGTGGTTGCTGGTGTACCATGGCCGACGATTTTGGGTCTGTCCGTTGTGCATGTCAAAACGTTTTTTTCTCGTTTTTGAGGCCACCTAGCCCGACGAAAACGGCCAAAACGTTGCGTATGGTGGCCCGGGACGTGGTGCATCTCGAATTCTCGGGTTCGCCGGCCGAGTCAATGCAAATCCGCACCGCCGAGGGATGTAGGGCCCAGATGGCAGCCTCTCTGGCATTGTTTTTTTTCTCGATCGCGCCATCTCGTTCAACGCTCTCCGATCGAGCCGTTTACGATGCAGGATCATGGGTCCCGCATGTCATCCTCTATGAACCAAAATTCTTTCTATTCTTGGATTTTTTTTGACCCCCTGATTTCTGGCTACTTCCTTTTTCTTTTGATCCCTTGCCGCCTTGGAAACGTTGAGACCGTTGCTGCTAATTGGGACCCACATGTCATCCTCTATGAGCAATCAACTTTCTTTTCTTGGAGTTTTTTTGGCACCTCAAATTTGGTCACTTGCCTTTTTCTTTCGATCCCCTGGCGCCTCTCGAACGGTGATACCGCTGCTGCTAAATGGGACCCGCATGTCATCCTCTATGTACTATAAAACTTTCTTTTCTTGGATTTTTTTGGCACCTCATATTTGGTCACTTACCTTTTTCTTTCGATCCCCGCCGCCTCTCAAACGGTGAGACCGCTGCTGCTAAATGGGACCCGCATGTCATCCTCTATGTACTATAAAACTTTCTTTTCTTGGATTTTTTTTGGAACCTCATATTTGGTCACTTGCTTTTTTCTTTCGATCCCGTGCCGCCTCTCAAACGTTGAGACCGCTGCTGCTAAATGGGACCCGCATGTCATCCTCTATGTACTATAAAACTTTTTTCTTGAATTATTTTTGGCTCCTGATATTTGGTCACTTCCCTTTTTCTTACAATCTCATGCCACGTTTGAAACGTTGAGGCCCTGCTGGTTCATGGGACCCGCATGTCATCCTCTATGTACTATAAAACTTTCTTTTCTTGGATTTTTTGGCATCTCATATTTGGTCACTCGGCCTTTTTCTTTCGATCCCCGCCGCTTCTCAAACGGTGATACCGCTGTCGCTAATTGGGACCCGCATGTCATCCTCTATGTACAATCAAGTTTCTTTTCTTGAATTATTTTTGGCTCCTCATATTTGGTCACTTGCCTTTTTCTTTCGATCTCATGCCACGTTTGAAACGTTGAGGACCCCGCTGGCTCATGGGACCCGCATGTCATCCTCTATGTGCTATAAAAGTTTATTTTCTTGGGTTTTTTTTCACCCTCTGATTTTTGGCTATTTCCTTTTTCTTTTGATCCCCTGCCGCCTTGGAAACGTTGAGTAAGCTGCTGACTCATGGGACCCGCATGTCATCTGATACGTCTCCGACGTATCGATAATTTCTTATGTTCCATGCCACATTATTGATGATATCTACATGTTTTATGCATACTTTATGTCATATTTATGCGTTTTCCGGAACTAATCTATTGACGAGATGCCGAAGGGCCAGTTGCTGTTTTCTGCTGTTTTTGGTTTCAGAAATCCTAGTAAGGAAATATTCTCGGAATCGGACGAAATCAACGCCCAGCATCCTATTTTTCCACGAAGCTTCCAGAACACCCGAGAGCCACCGAGGGGAGCCCCGGTGCGCCCGGATGATAGGGCGGCGCGGCCGGGGCCTCGGGCCGCGCCCCTATTGTGTCACCGCCTCGTCGCCCCTCCGACTCCGCCTCTTCGCCTATATAAAGGTCCCAGACCTAAAACCTCGATACGAAAAAGCCACGGTACGAGAAACCTTCCAGAGCCGCCGCCATCGCGAAGCCAAGATCTGGGGGACAGGAGTCTCCGTTCCCGCACGCCGCCGGGACGGGGAAGTGCCCCGGAAGGCTCCTCCATCGACACCACCGCCATCTTCATCAACGCTGTTGTCTCCCATGAGGAGGGAGTAGTTCTCCATCGAGGCTCGGGGCTGTACCGGTAGCTATGTGGTTCATCTCTCTCCTATGTACTTCAATACAATAATCTCATGAGCTGCCTTACATGATTGAGATTCATATGATGATGCTTGTAATCTAGATGTCATTATGGTAGTCAAGTGGGTTTTACTTATGTGATCTCCGGAGACTCCTTGTCCCACGTGTGTAAAGGTGACGGTGGTGTGCACCGTGTGGGTCTCTTAGGCTATATTTCACAGAATACTTATTCACCGTTATGAATGGCATAGTGAAGTGCTTATTTATATCTCTTTATGATTGCAATGTGTTTTGTATCACAATTTATCTCGTGTGCTACTCTAGTGATGTTATTAAAGTAGTTTATTCCTCCCGCACGGTGTAATGGTGACAAGTGTGTGCATCGTGTAGTACTTGGCGTAGGCTATGATTGTGATCTCTTGTAGATTATGAAGTTAACTATTGCTATGATAGTATTGATGTGATCTATTCCTCCTTTCGTAGTGTGAAGGTGACGAGTGTGCATGCTATGTTAGTACTTGGTTTGGTTATGTTGATCTGTTATGCACTCTAAGGTTATTTAAATATGAACATTGAATATTGTGGAGCTTGTTAACTCCGGCATTGAGGGTTCATGTAATCCTACACAGCTTAGTGGTGTTCATCATCCAACAAGAGGGTGTAGAGTCTAGCATCTATCTATTTATTCTGTTATGTGATCAATGTTGAGAGTGTCCACTAGTGAAAGTATGATCCCTAGGCCTTGTTCCTAAATACCGTTATCGCCGCTTGTTTACCGTTTTATTGCATCTTTACTTCCTGCAATATTACTACCATCAACCGCACGCCAGCAAGCACTTTTCTCGGCGCTCGTTACTACTGCTCATATTCATTCATACCACTTGTATTTCACTATCTCTTCGCCGAACTAGTGCACCTATTAGGTGTGTTGGGGACACAAGAGACTTCTTGCTTTGTGGTTGCAGGGTTGCATGAGAGGGATATCTTTGACCTCTTCCTCCCTGAGTTCGATAAACCTTGGGTGATCCACTTAAGGGAAACTTGCTGCTGTTCTACAAACCTCTGCTCTTGGAGGCCCAACACTGTCTACAAGAATAGAAACACCCGTAGACATCAAGCTATTTTCTGGCGCCGTTGCCGGGGAGGAAAGGTAAACGGCACTCACACACCGGCAACCCCGACAACTAGCCAATTTTCTGGCGCCGTTGCCGGGGAGGAAAGGTAAAAGGCACTCATACTCCGGTCCCAGGTAACTAAGTACTTTTCTGTTGCCGTTGTGTGAGTACTCGAAGCAATTTCCTTTAGATCCTGCAATTGCATCTTTTTGTTTCTTGTTTACACTAGTTAGGCATAATGGACAACAATGAGCTTCTTATTCTATTTCCTGATTTAAGACATGGATGGTTTGATGCGAAAATTAAAAAACCTATGGAACATATTAGTATGAATGCTTTGAACACCATTGTTGCTAATGATATGGAAAATTCTAAGCTTGGGGAAGCTGGCTTTGATGAGCATGATATTTTTAGTCCCCCAAGCATTGAGGAGAAAATTTACTTTGATGATACTTTGCCTCCTATTTATGATGATTATAATGATATTGGTCTTTTAGTACCGCTCTGTTATGGAGGATAAATTTGATTATGATTACAATATGCCTCCTATATTTGATGATGAGAATAATAATGATAGCTACTTTGTTGAATTTGCTCCCACCGCAACTAATAAAATTGATTATGCCTATGTGGAGAGTAATAATTTTATGCATGAGACTCATGATAAGAATGCTTTATGTGATAGTTATATTGTTGAGTTTGCTCATGTTGCTACTGAAAGTTATTATGAGAGAGGAAAATATGGTTGTAGAAATTTTCATGTTACTAAAACACCTCTCTATGTGCTGAAATTTTTGAAGCTACACTTGTTCTATCTTCCTATGCTTGTTAGTTTTTTCTTCATGAACTTGTTTATTTACAAAACTCCTATGCATAGGAAGCATGTTAGACTTAAATTTGTTTTGAATTTGCCTTTTGATGCTATCTTTTGCTTCAACTACTATTTCTTGCGAGTGCATCATTAAAACTGCTGAGCCCATCTTAATGGCTATAAAGAAAGCACTTCTTGGGAGATAACCCATGTGTTTATTTTGCTACAGTACCTCTATTTTATATTTGTGTCTTGGAAGTTGTTACTACTGTAGCAACCTCTCCTTATCTTAGTTTTGTGCATTGTTATGCCAAGTAAAGTCTTTGATAGTAAGGTTCATACTAGATTTGGATTATCGTGCAGAAATGCATTTCTTTGCTGTCACGAATCTGGGCCTAATTCTTTGTAGGTAACTCAGAAAATTATGCCAATTTACGTGAGTGATCCTCAGATATGTACGCAACTTTAATTCAGTTTGAGCATTTTCATCTGAGCAAGTCTGGTGCCTTTTTAAAATTCATCTTTACGAACTGTTCTGTTTTGACAGATTCTGCCTTTTATTTCGCATTGCCTCTTTTGCTATGTTGGATGGATTTCTTTGTTTCATTAATGTCCAGTAGCTTTGTGCAATGTCCGAAGTGTTAAGAATGATTGTGTCACCTCTGAACATGTGAATTTTTAATTATGCACTAACCCTCTAATGAGTTTGTTTCGAGTTTGGTGTGGAGGAAGTTTTCAAGGGTCAAGAGAGGAGGATGATATACTATGATCAAGAAGAGTGAAAAGGCTAAGCTTGGGGATGCCCCCATGGTTCATCCCTGGATATTATAAGAAGACTCAAGCATCTAAGCTTGGGGACGCCCAAGGCATCCCCTTCTTCATCGACAAATTATCAGGTTTCTTCTCTTGAAACTATATTTTTATTCGGTCACATCTTATGTACTTTACTTGGAGCGTCTGTGTGCTTTTATTTTTCGTTTGTTATCTTAGTTCTCTGAATAAATTCATGCTTGTGTGGGAGAGAGACACGCTCCGCTTTTTCATCTGAACACTTGTGTTCTTCATTTTACTTTTAATGTTCATGGCGAAGGTTGAAACTGCTTCGTTCATTGTTATATGGTTGGAGACGGGAAATGCTACATGTAGTAATTGATAAAATGTCTTGGATAATGTGATACTTGGCAATTGTTGTGCTCATGTTTAAGCTCTTGCATCATATACTTTGCACCTATTAATGAATAAATACATAGAGCTTGCTAAAATTTGGTTTGCATAATTGGTCTCTCTAAGGTCTAGATAATTTCTAGTAAAGAGTTTGAACAACAAGGAAGACGGTGTAGAGTGTTATAATGTTTACAATATGTCTTTTATGTGATTTTTGCTGCACCGGTTCATCCTTGTGTTTGTTTCAAATAACCTTGCTAGCCTAAGCCTTGTATCGAGAGGGAATACTTCTCATGCATCCAAAATCCTTGAGCCAACCACTATGCCATTTGTGTCTACCATACCTACCTACTACATGGTATTTCTCCGCCATTCCAAAGTAAATTGCTTGAGTTCTACCTTTAAATAATTCAAAATTTATCACCTCTGATTTGTGTCAATGTTTTATAGCTCATGAGGAAGTATGTGGTGTTTATCTTTCATTCTTGTTGGGCAACTTTCACCAATGGACTAGTGGCTTCATCCGCTTATCCAATAATTTTGCAAAAAGAGCTGGCAATGGGATTCCCAGTCCCATATTAATTAACCTAAATAGACACTCCTCCATGGTATGTGATTGTTGGACGGCACCCGAAGGATTCGGTTAGCCATGGCTTGAGAAAGCAAAGGTGGGGAGGAGTGTCATCATAATAAAACTAAAATAAAAAGGCACTCCTTCATGGTATGAGATTGTTGGCAGGCACCCGAGGATTCGGTTAGCCATGGTTTGTGAAAGAAAGGTTGGAAGGAGTGCCACCCAAAAATAAAAATAATTCATGGGAGCTGCTCTTTGAAGGTTTGTCTGGCAAGGGGGTTAGAGTGCCCACTACCATTCGTTGACAACAACAAACACCTCTCAAAATTTTACTTTTATGCTCTCTTTATGTTTTCAAAACCAAAGCTCTAGCACAAATATAGCAATCAATGCTTCCTCTCGCGAAGGGCCTTTCTTTTACTTTTATGATTGAGTCAGTTCACCTATCTCTCTCCACCTCAAGAAGCAAACACTTGTGTGAACTGTGCATTGATTCCTACATACTTGCATATTGCACTTGTTATATTACTTTACATTGACAATATCCATGAGATATACATGTTACAAGTTGAAAGCAACCGCTGAAACTTAATCTTCCTTTGTGTTGCTTCAATACCTTTACTATGAATTTATTGCTTTATGAGTTAACTCTTATGCAAGACTTATTGATGCTTGTCTTGAAAGTACTATTCATGAAAAGTCTTTGCTTTATGATTCATTTGTTTACTCATGTCATTACCATTGTTTTGATCGCTGCATTCATTACATATGCTTACAATAGTATGATCAAGGTTATGATGGCATGTCACTCCAGAAATTATCTTTGTTATCGTTTACCTGCTCGGGACGAGCAGGAACTAAGCTTGGGGATGCTGATACGTCTCCGACGTATCGATAATTTCTTATGTTCCATGCCACATTATTGATGATATCTACATGTTTTATGCATACTTTATGTCATATTTATGCGTTTTCCGGAACTAATCTATTGACGAGATGCCGAAGGGCCAGTTGTTGTTTTCTGCTGTTTTGGTTTCAGAAATCCTAGTAAGGAAATATTCTCGGAATCGGACGAAATCAACGCCCAACATCCTATTTTTCCACGAAGCTTCCAGAACACCCGAGAGCCACCAGAGGGGAGCCCTGGTGGGCCCAGATGATAGGGCGGCGCGGCCAGGGCCTGGCCCGCGCCCCCCTATTGTGTCACCGCCTCGTCGCCCCTCCGACTCCGCCTCTTCGCCTATTTAAAGGTCCCCTAAAACCTCGATACGAAAAAGCCACGGTACGAGAAACCTTCCAGAGCCGCCGCCATCGCGAAGCCAAGATCTGGGGGACAGGAGTCTCTGTTCCGGCACGCCGCCGGGACGGGGAAGTGCCCCCGGAAGGCTCCTCCATCGACACCACCGCCATCTTCATCAATGTTGTTGTCTCCCATGAGGAGGGAGTAGTTCTCCATCGAGGCTCGGGGCTGTACCGGTAGCTATGTGGTTCATCTCTCTCCTATGTACTTCAATACAATAATCTCATGAGCTGCCTTACATGATTGAGATTCATATGATGATGCTTGTAATCTAGATGTCATTATGCTAGTCAAGTGGGTTTTACTTATGTGATCTCCTGGAGACTCCTTGTCCCACGTGTGTAAAGGTGACGAGTGTGTGCACCGTGTGGGTCTCTTAGGCTATATTTCACGTAATACTTATTCACTCGTTATGAATGGTATAGTGAAGTGCTTATTTATATCTCTTTATGATTGCAATGTGTTTTGTATCACAATTTATCTCGTGTGCTACTCTAGTGATGTTATTAAAGTAGTTTATTCCTCCCGCACGGTGTAATGGTGACAAGTGTGTGCATCGTGTAGTACTTGGCGTAGGCTATGATTGTGATCTCTTGTAGATTATGAAGTTAACTATTGCTATGATAGTATTGATGTGATCTATTCCTCCTTTCGTAGTGTGAAGGTGACAGTGTGCATGCTATGTTAGTACTTGGTTTGGTTATGTTGATCTCGTTATGCACTCTAAGGTTATTTAAATATGAACATTGAATATTGTGGAGCTTGTTAACTCCGGCATTGAGGGTTCGTGTAATCCTACATAGTTAGTGGTGTTCATCATCCAACAAGAGGGTGTAGAGTCTAGCATCTATCTATTTATTCTCGTTATGTGATCAATGTTGAGAGTGTCCACTAGTGAAAGTATGATCCCTAGGCCTTGTTCCTAAATATCGCTATCGCTGCTTGTTTACTTGTTTTATCGCATCTTTACTTCCTGCAATATTACTACCATCAATTGCACGCCAGCAAGCACTTTTCCGGCGCCGATTACTACTGCTCATATTCATTCATACCACTTGTATTTCACTATCTCTTCGCCGAACTAGTGCACCTATTAGGTGTGTTGGGGACGCAAGAGACTTCTTGCTTTGTGGTTGCGGGGTTGCATGAGAGGGATATCTTTGACCTCTTCCTCCCTGAGTTCGATAAACCTTGGGTGATCCACTTAAGGGAAACTTGCTGCTGTTCTACAAACCTCTGCTCTTGGAGGCCCAACACTGTCTACAAGAATAGAAGCACCCGTAGACATCATCATCCTCTATGTACAATCAACTTTCTTTTTCTTTTGATCTCAAGCCGCATTTGAAACGTTGAGACCGCTGCTGCTAATTGGGACCCGCATGTCATCCTCTATGTACAATGAAGTTTTTTTCTTGGATTATCTTTGGCTCCTTATATTTTTTCACTTGCTTTTTTCTTTCGATCTTATGCCGCCTTTGAAACGTTGAGTAAGCTACTGACTCATGGGCCCCGCATGTCATCCTCTACGAACAATAAAAGTTTCCTTTCTTGGAGTTATTTTTAACCCCTAATTTCTGGCTATTTGCCTTTTTCTTTTGATCTCCTGCCCCCTTTGAAACGATGAGGATGCTGTTGGCAGGTCGGTCCCACATGTCATCCTCTGTGAACAATAAAAGTTTCCTTTGATGGATTTATTTTGAACCCCTAATTAACTTCGGGATATTTCCTTTTTTCCTTTGATCCCCTGCCGCCTTGGAATCGTTGAGGATGCTGCTGCCTCATGGGTCCCGCATGTCATCCTCTCAGAACGGTAAATGTTTCTTTTCTTGGATTTTGTTGACCAAACGATTTTTGGCTTATTTTTTCTTTCGATCTCCTGCAGCCTTTAAAACGTTCAGGGCGCTGCTGGCTCACGGGTCCCACATGTCAACCTCTATGAACAATAAACGCTGAGGATGCTGCTGCCTCATGGGTCCCGCATGTCATCCTCTCAGAACGAAAATGTTTCTTTTCTTGGATTTTTTACCAACAGATTTTTGGTTTATTTTTTCTTTCCATCCCTTGCCGCTTTTAAAACATTGACGACGCTGCTGGCTCATGGGTCCCCGATGTCAGCCTCCCCGTACAAGAAACATGTGATATCTTGATTATTTTCCAGACAATAAACATTGTATTTCGCTCTGAGCTATTGCAAACGGATAAATTAAATCTTTACTTTTACATAAACAAACTTATATGTTGAATCTCCTTGTTTTGTGTTTTTGCGAAGCATAGGACTTTCCTGTTTTTTTTAGAAAAATCCGAACTTTCCTGTTTTGGAGTGGGCTGAAATTGTACGAGTCAAAAGGCCCAGCAGGATAGTTTGAAGGCCTAGATGTCCAGATGCAGCCCAATTGAAATCTTTCTTTTATTGGATTTTTTTCACCCCCTGATTTCTGGCTACTTCATTTTTCTTTTGGTCCTGTGCCGCCTTGGAAATGTTGAGACCGCTGCTGCAAAATGGGACCCGCATGTCATCCTCTATGTACAATAAAATTTCTTTTCTTGGATTATTTTTGGCTCCCGATATTTGGTCACTTGCCTTTTTCTTTCAATCTCATGCCGACTTTGAAACGTTGAGGAAGCTGCTCGGCTCATGGGTCCCGCATGTCATCCTCCATGAACAATAAAAGTTTCCTTTGTTGGATTTATTTTTTACCCCTAATTTCTGGCTATTTGCCTTTTTCTTTTGATCCTCTGCCCCTTTGAAACCATGACGACGCAGTCGGCAGGTCGGTCCCACATGTCATCCTCTATGAACAATAAAGGTTTCCTTTGATAGATTTATTTTTGACCCTAATTAATTTTTGGCTATTTCCTATTTTTATTTTGATCCCCTGCCACCTTGGAATAGTTGAGGATGCTGCTGCCTCATGGGTCCCGCATGTCATCCTCTCAGAAAGGTAAAAGTTTCATTTCTTGGATTTTGTTTACCAACTGATTGTTGGCTTATTTTTTTGTTTCGATCTCCTGCCGCCTTTAAAACGTTGACGACGCTGCTGGCTCATGGGTCCCCAATGTCAGCCTCCCCGTACTTGCAAATCCTCTTTACGCAAAGGTTGTATTTCTAGCTAGATAGCTAAGGTGAATTCGAATCTGCTAGTGGTTCGAGCAGCTCGGGTAAGCCTTCTTGCACTCGATTAATGGAACTAGTGTATAGCAAGGTCAAGACATGTGGCTTGGTGTAATGAATCTATTTGAATCATGTTGTGGATTCAATCCGATAGTTCTCTAACGAGTCAGCCAAAATAGAAATTAAGTTTTTTTCTAAAACGGAAATGCAAATTAAGATGAACACAAACATTAGTTATCATAATAGCCGATCATACATACATACTTGCTAAGAGCAAAAGCTTGCCAGAGTTTTACCACCCATACAATTAATTAGCAGTTCAGATAAGATAACCTTATATAAGTATAACTACAAATGCATTTGCTAAGGGCTCATGGGACAATAGAACTAGACAACCACAAACTTGATGACCAGCATGTCACAGCGGCATCGAAAGATCTTGACCTTCAACTTTGATCCAATGCGAAGTTTGGCACCGTCAATGAACTTTTTCCACTCGGAAGTAACAGCCTAAGCGGCCATCTGTGGGACTGACGGAGTACCATCCCTCCACGGTGAGACCTTCACTCTCCATGACGAGGGAAATCTTGCCCCTTCGGCCAGCATTGAGATCCTTGGCGATACTTTTAGGCAATTTCTGATTCAAAGCAAGAGATACCAACAAAAATTAGTCAATGGCACCAATGCACTGAAGACTGAACCATGTGAGACTTTGAGCAGAGAAGACATCAAGATAAGAGCAGTTATGCTGTCATATACTCACGAACATAGCCTTTAGATGCGTCCTGGTCACCACACGGGTGGCCACAGCAATGAGCTGAGACCTCGGTGATCTGGCTGGGGCAGGTGCAGGAGCCTAGGTTGGTACACGAGCTGGTGCTGATGCAGGAGACTGCTGGGCAGGTGCAATAAACGGTGCCTCTAGAGGAACCGGTGCTGATGCAGGAGACTTTTGGGCGAGGTGCAGTAAACGGTGCAGCTAGAGGAACCGATGCTTGATGCAGGAGCCTGCTGGGCAGGTGTAGTATATGGGGCCTCTACAGGAACCAATGCTGATGTAGGGGCCTGCTGGGTAGATGCAATAAACGTTGATGGTACAGGAACCGGTGCTGATGTAGGAGAGTGGGAAGTCGGTGCCGGTGCTGGTGTGGGTGCCCTTTGTGACATCCGCTCCTGTTCCATCAGGGGATCTAGATCTTTGATCATGTTAAACCCAGCAAGCTAGAACAGAGGGAATGGTTTAGAACAACTGCTCAGAATGCAGTAATCAAAAGATATGAGTACAAAAAAGTTACATATTATATATTTGGAAGTGTCTCCAACTATGTAAGCAATTACGTATATCTGCCCGTTTGAGTTTCTGATCCTCAGCTCGTCGCCCTTCTTCAGACCGTAGTCAAAAGCAAACTTTCTCCAATCATGTCCATACAAATATGTGATGGCCTGCGTCTTGTAGACATACACCTCATAGACCGTGTAGGTGTTCATCAATTTGCCATTGCCATGCATAGTGAAAGACCCTTCATGCGGACACATCGGGTTAATCATTGGACGAAGTTCACAAGGTACAATCTCGAGGTGAAAATTGATACTAATGTAAGAAGCAGGAAGACTAAAAACAAGACTTTACTATATGCCAATTCATGCTAAACCACCGAGAATACATACCTGTAACTCCGTGAAGGAGTTATTAGAAAGGTAGATAGAGCCATAGGAGGTGTTATATGCGGGGTATGTACATGGGCCCGCCATATTCCCGCAAGCTCGGCATCGGGATGGTGAAGGAAACATGGGAGGTACTACTGGTGCGTAGCGCTGAATGGAAGTGGACGAATTAGGTTGTGTAAAGTTGAAAGGATCGTATGCCGCACCTAGAGGGGGGGGGGTGAATAGGTGCTAACCAATT
>NC_061514.1:272173406-272205377 GCF_022539505.1 Lolium rigidum
TAGGAGTCAAGGAACACGTGAAGGTTGTTGGTGGCGGAGTGTAGTGCGGCACAACAACAGGGATTCTGGCGCCAACGTGGAACCTGCACAACACAATCACAATACTTTGCCCCAACTAAACAGTGAGGTTGTCAATCTCACCGGCTTGCTGTAAACAAAGGATTAAATGTATAGTGTGTAAGATGATGTTTGTTTGCGAAGAACAGTAAAGAACAGAGTTTGAAGTAGATTGTATTTCAGATGTAAAGAATGGACTGGGGTCCACAGTTCACTAGTGGTGTCTCTCCCATAAGATAAATAGCATGTTGGGTGAACAAATTACAGTTGGGCAATTGACAAATAGAGAGGTCATAACAATGCACATACATATCATGATGATTACTATGAGATTTAATCAGGGCATTACGACAAAGTACATAGACCGCTATCCAGCATGCATCTATGCCTAAAAAGTCCACCTTCAGGTTATCATCCGAACCCCTTCCAGGTATTAAGTTGCAAACAACGGACAATTGCATTAAGTATGGTGTGTAATGTAATCAACACAAATATCCTTAGACAAAGCATTGATGTTTTATCCCTAGTGGCAACAGACACATCCACAACCTTAGAACTTTCATCACTTGTCCCGCATTCAATGGAGGCATGAACCCACTATCGAGCATAAATACTCCCTCTTGGAGTCACAAGTATCAACTTGGCCGGAGCCTCTACTAGCAACGGAGAGCATGCAAGAACATAAACAACATATATGATAGATTGATAATCAACTTGACATAGTATTCCATATTCATCGGATCCCAACAAACACAACATGTAGCATTACAAATAGATGATCTTGATCATGATAGGCAGCTCACAAGATCTAACATGATAGCACAATGAGGAGAAGACAACCATCTAGCTACTGCTATGGACCCATAGTCCGAGGGTGAACTACTCACACATCAATCCGGAGGCGATCATGGTGATGAAGAGTCCTCCGGGAGATGATTCCCCTCTTCGGCGGGTGCCGGAGGCGATCTCCCGAATCCCCGAGATGGGATTGGTGGCGGCGGCGTCTCTGGAAGGTTTTCCGTATCGTGGCTCTCGGTACAGGGGTTTTCGCGACGAAGGCTTTAAGTAGGCGGAAGGGCAGCGTTGGAGGGCTGACGAGGGGCCCACACCATAGGGCGGCGCGGGCCCCACCCAGGCCGCGCGGCCCTGTTGTGTCGGCGCCTCGTCGCCCCACTTTGTAATCTCTTCGGTCTTCTGGAAGCTTCGTGGAAAAATAAGACCCTGGGCGTTGATTTCGTCCAATTCCGAGAATATTTCCTTTGTAGGATTTCTGAAACCAAAAATAGCAGAAAACAGCAATTGGCTCTTCGGCATCTCGTCAATAGGTTAGTGCCGGAAAATGCATAATAATGACATAAAGTGTGTATAAAACATGTGAGTATCATCATAAAAGTAGCATGGAACATAAGAAATTATAGATACGTTTGAGACGTATCAACCGTGCTTCCAGGCCGTAAGTCGGCCGGGACGACCATTGCCTGCAGGTCCCTAAGAGACATTGGATTGCCCTGCCCGCGAGGTATTCGATGAAATGGGTCGACTAATTTGTCTCATTTCACTTGTAGATCATGGTGGACAATCGGCGACGAGTACTTCTACAAGAAAGTCATCAACGCGTCCTCAGACGACGACGAAGACTTGCTCATGGAGGCTCCCCGTTGCTCATCCACGAGAACAATGTCGCGCAGATCCCTGTGTACCGGGGGTCCCTGCTGGGACACGCGCCGGCCTTGGATCGCAAAAAGAGAACGTGGCCACGACATGCTCTTCTACGACTACTTCCACTACAGCAAGGCATTGTTCACGCCGCAAATGTTTCGCTGCTGTTTTCGGATGTCCAGACCGTTGCTCAACCGGGTAATGGATGGCGTCATGGTCTACGACGACTACTTCATCGCCAAACAGGATGCAGTTGGTAAGGTAGGTCTATCTTCATATCATAAATGCACGGCAACGATTAGGATGCTAGCATATGGTGTTGTCGGTGACTACGTAGATGAGTACGTCCGGATGAGCGAGTCCAGCTACTTGGAAGCGATGTACAGGTTCTGCAGTGCAGTGACTGTTTTGTTTGGTAAAGAATTTCTGAGACGACCACTATAGAGGACATAGCCCGTCTGTTGTCAATCAACGCTTCTAGGGGTTTCTGGGATGCTTGGCAGCATAGATTGCATGCACTGGGAGTGGAAGAACTGCCCTTTTGGTTGGCAGGGGTCGTTCAAGGGTCATCCTGAGGGGTGCACAGTGATTCTTCAAGCCTTTGCTTCACATGACACATGGATTTGGCACTCATTCTTCGGAATAGCCGGCTCACACAATGACATCAATCTGTTGTAGCGCTCTCTGGTGGTTGATAGGCTTACACATGATCAGTCCCGTGACGTGGATTTTGAGATCGATGGCCACCACTACAACAAGAGGTACTACCTTGCTGATGGTATCTATCCACCTTGGGCTATGTTCATGAAGACAATCTGTTGTCCCCATTCAGAGCAGGAGGCAAGGTTTGCCAAAGAGCAAGAGGCGGTCCGAAAAGATGTCGAGCGGGCGTTTGGTATCCTCCAAACTCGTTGGGCTATCGTCAGGCACCCTGCTAGAGCATGGAGTGTGCAAACCATGTGGGAGGTGATGACCGCTTGTGTAGTCATGCAGAACATGATCGTTGAGGTAGAGCGGGATGATTCACCGTATGATAATGATTGGGAAGGCTAGGGAGAGTTGGTTGCTCCTAAAGGTGGTCCCGCTTCATTCCATGATATCCTCCATGTGCATCACGAAATTTGGGACCAAAGGGTTTACAACCAGCTTCTAGCTGATTTGGTTGAGTACATGTGGGAGGTGATGACCGCTTTAGGTGATGATATCCTCCTCCGCCGCCGCCGACCGAACCTCGGCCAAATCCGGCACGCCGCCACCAGGAATCGACCCACCATCGCTCGACCATCGCCCGTCGGCCCCCATCTTGCCTCGTCGGACTCGTCACGCACCAGGGATGGCCGAAAATGCCCCGCCGCCGCGTGAAACTCCGGCCAGATTCCGGCTGATTCCAACTCGTCGTGGCCATCTGTCGGCCGTCTGTAGGCTGCAGAACACCAACGAGGTTCAATTTCCCGTCCACAAGACCCCGCGCGACTGGTGGGGACTGGTCATTAGTCGACTAGCTCCGCTTCGCGCTTACCCGACGCACCACCGTCACCGTCGGCTCCGCCTCACCCGCCCCACGTCAACGCAGCTAAGGCTGCCGCCTTCATCTTGCTCCTCTACCCCTTTGTGGACGCATCGATCTACCGCTGGCGGCCGAGAGGCTCGGCGTTGCACAACTGGTCTTTGACGTTTTGTCAAAGGTACAATTTTGTGGACGGAAGGATCTCATGGATACGCATGATGATCTTCGGAAGGATCTCATGTAGGAGTGGTGGACATGGTGAGGCAACAGAGGCTGGTTGTCGTTGATTTGAGTGATGAACTATGTGTTTGTGGATGAATTTTATTTGTAATTTATTAAAACAAAAACATGGATTTTATCTACTCACGTACATATAGTACATAGTTCTGGCATACTCATTCTATTCCAAATTAATTGACTCAACTTTGTCTAGTACAGATATATCTACACACTACATGTGGTATCTAAACAAAAATTTAAGTCGATTAATTTTGCAACCGATAAGTTGAGAACGGCAGTTTGGGGGAACACCACTTGGTTCATGTAGAATATTATTGATTTAAGTACAAAAAAACAAATGAGCTTATGGGCGGTGACTGCAAATTGGCTACTCGCTTCAGTGAAACTCTTCACCAGCAGGCTGATGTCCGATCAAAATTCCTCAGAACAGAGGCAAACAGAAGTCCACAACTAGCTGCATTCTATCTAGTAAAGAAAAGCTGCATGGTAGAGACTGCCTCACTGGCACCCCCAAGAAGCCACTAGGCCACCAATTCTGGAAGGGAACTTCAGCTCATGGTCTCCCACTATGTGGTTCATCACTTTGAATATTACTAGAATTAGAATCCTTCCACAGAGCACATCGTCTTACATTATACATGTGTCTTCTGCAAAATTCGCTGTTGGGCATATACAGATGCTCAGCAGAATGTCTTTTTAACTACTATACCAGCGGGACGCTTTGATGGCACAGAATTCTACAACAGTTGGAAGTGGTTGGAATCGTCTCTTGATCTTGGCACTGAAAATTGATTTGCCCAACTGCACATTTTTCGATGGAATGCAACTTCATGAACATGGGAGAGCCCCTAACCTGAGTCTATGCTGTGTGAGCCTCCATGCAGTATTGGATGACATGGAATTACAAGTACCTGTGACCCTGAGGACAGGAAAGAAAGTGAAAAATGGTAAATACCGATAGGACAGAACTATGAGATTCACACTACAAACAGCAGGCAAGTTTGCAACCATCGCGAAAGACAAAGAGGATAACTTGTGTCGTGCAAACCATGATAATCAGTGCTTGCAGCGACTGAATGAATCTTGAAGAATACTGATATCCAAATCACGCCCTGTAGCAAAATACGCACGAGACAATTCAGGATCTGAGTCGTAACTTGTAAGTAATGGATGATTAACTACAGTGCATTTGTAAACATACCTATGAAAACTATCTTGTTTGTGCGAGATTGTGTATCAGACCATTCTCGGGCCGGGACAACCTCATAGACTTCCCTCACTGCCTGCATGAGGGCAAAAACAGACTTCAGTAATGATAATCGGCTCAACAAAGCAGGCATACTTAGTAACTTCACATTGCAAGAGGACTGGATAAAAACTTTGGCCAATAGTTCTTTCAGATGCCTTGTATGCTGTAACAACCTGTAATGTATGAAGTTGGTTCGAATTATGAATATGTAAAACCCCTTTGCAACGATATATATCCATGTTAGACTTCTTCTCCCAAAGAAGATCTTCAAGCCATGATTCCACCTGTGAAACAAAATGGACCAGGCAAATATGTAAAACTGGTGTAAAAGAGACCAGACACAACAATTATGGCGCGTTCTAAAGTTCTAATAATGTAGCAATGAGTGCAGCAAAGCACTCATCAAACACTTATATAAATTCTTTAATAAAGAAGAGATTCCTTGGGTAAGTTTAGTGTAGGCTTTTGGGGAAATTGTGGATGGGTTGGTCACTTGGACCTCCACACCCTCTCATATATATAGCTCAACTTAGGCTTACATGTTAACTCATACACTAGAATAGTCTAGACACTACTACTATACTAACACTCCCTAGAATACTCTAGACTTTGCTAATAAACTAACTTAGATTCTAGCACACTCATTGGAATATTCTAGACTTTCCTAGGAGACTACTAATCTCCAATTCCCTAGAGCATTCTAGACTCTACTAGAGTACTATTACACTAATCTTAGATTCCAACACTCCCCTCAAGATGGGCGATGGATATCTATCATTCCCATCTTGTTACATGCCAACAAACATTCCTTACTACCTAATCCTTTGGTTAGACAATCTGCTATTTGTTCTCTAGAGGTTACATGGCTTAACTTCAAGGTTCCTTCGTCAAGCCGTTCTTTAATGAAGAATCGATCTATTTCCACATGCTTTGTTCGGTCATGCTGAACGGGATTGTTAGCAATGTTTATTGCTGACTTTTGTCGCACCAAAGATTCAATGGCCCTCTCCGCAGTAGCTTCAATTCTGATAGGAGGCCTTTCATCCATAACATCTCACACAAACATACCGCCATTGCTCTATACTCAAGTTGATCTTGAGACCACATGCTGCTTCTTGCTCCTCCAAGATACCAAGTTTCCTCCTACGAAGACACAAAAGCCTGATGTTGACCTTCTGTCATCAAGGCAACTTGCCCAATCAGCGTCACAATATCCCTCCACACTCAAGTGCCCATTGGCCTTGAACCATAGACCTTTTCCGGGACTTCCTTTCGGATAGCGTAAAATTCTATAAGCTGCCTCTAGATGTCCACTTCTTGGGTCATGCATGTAGCGGCTCACCACACTCACGGCATAAGATATATCAGGTCTCGTATGGCATAAATAGATAAGTTGACCAACAAGCCGTTGGTAGCGCTCTCTATTAACCTGGATCTCCGACTCGAGCACATAGCTGGTGATTTTGCTCAATAGGAGTTGAAGCGAGCCGACACCCAAGCATACCGGTCTCATTGAGTAGATCCAACACATATTTCCGTTGAGAGATAACTATTCCTTTAGGAGATCTCGCAATCTCAATACCCAAGAAATACTTGAGTTGTCCTAGATCCTTAACCTCAAATTCTATGCTCAATCTCATCTTCGATAGGCTTATTTCATCATTATCGTCTCCAGTGATAACAATGTCATCCACATAAGCGCAAGGATGGTAATACGACGCCACGAATGCCTATAGAACACGGTATGATCCCTATTACATTGCTTGTAACCCATATTGCGCATGGCTCTCCGGAACCTATCAAACCATGCCCTTGGTGACCGCTTGAGACCATATAAAGACTTCTTCAATCTGCACACCTTCCCCCGGGTGTTGGAGTTACTAAAGCCGGAGTGGAATGTCCATATAAACTTCTTCCAGGAGATCTCCATGCAAGAAAGCATTCTTGACATCCAGTGATGCAAGGGCCAACCAAAGTTAGCGGCACAAGAAATAAGAGTTCTTATAGTACTCATCTTTGCAACGAGCGCAAAGGTCTCGTCATAGTCAATCCCATATGTTTGGTTGTAACCCCTTGCCACCAACCTTGCCTTGTATCGTTCTATTTTCCCTTCGAGGGATTGCTTCACTGGAATACACCCATTTGCAAGTAATTGGACGTTTTCCAGTTTGGAAGAGTAACAAGATCCCATGTATTGTTCTTCTCAAGAGCTTTCATTTCCTCCAACATGGCCTCGTACCACTTTGGGTCTTGTTTTGCTTCTTTCCAATCTCTTGGGATCACCACGATTGCAATGATGCGATGAAGGCCACGTACTTCGTAGATAGAGATGCATATGATACATAATTAGCAATGTCATGCTCCTCCTGGTACCAATTTGGAGGTTTTCTAGGCTGCAGCGCGGGTTCCTTTTCTTAAGGCAATGGGCAAGTCCATTGAATCCCTCGTAATAGATGGACTGCGTCATCGGACAATTCATCGGTTTCAACACTGTTGGAGCATGTTGCTCCCCGCACTCTGTGTGTCACTTGTCGTGGGAACTTGTTGTTGCACATGTTGCTCCCACTGCACTTTGTGTGTCACTTGTCGTGGGAACACTGTTGTTGCTTGCTTTGCTCATCTTGCGATTTTCTCCGTGTATACACTTTCAAGTTCTCTTCCTCGTTTGGCTTTCTCCATCTCTCTTCACTTGTAGCTTGTCTCCTTGTAGACTCCCTTAGATTTTCTTCCTCATTTGGCTTTGTCCATCTCTCTTCACTCGTAGGAGATGGAATTGAACCAACAACAACTTCTGGATGGTTCATGTTCCTTTGTCCTCAAAAGTTCACTCTCCCACTCTCGACTAGCTTCGATTGTGCTAGGAGAGTCAAAGTCAAACAACGAGAGCTGAGGTCCGTCTTCTCTCCATAGAACGGCTCGGACTCTCTAAATGGCATATCCATGCTAACAAATGTTCTCCGCTCACTAGGGCTCCAACACTTGTAGCCCTTTTGTCCGGATGGGTATCCAATGAAGATGCACTTCACGGCACGAGGATCCAATTTTCCCACCGAAGGTCTATGGTCTCTAACAAAGCAAGTACACCCAAACACCTTTGGCGGAACGATGAACTCATTTTGGCCATAGATCATTTCATATGGAGTCTTCATCCCAAGCACTCTTGAGGGCATCCGGTTGATGAGATAAGTAGCAGTCATAACCGCTTCACTCCACAAGAATTTGGGCACATTCATGGTAAACATAAGTGATCGAGCCACCTCCGGCGAGATGACGATTCTTCCTTTCAGCTACTCCATTACGTGGAGAAGTATCGGGACATGAAGTTTGATGAAGTATTCCTTTTTGGGAAAGAAAATTGCCAAATTCATTGTTCACATACTCGAGTCCCATTATACTGTCACGATAATTTGAATACTAGCGTTGAAGCGATTTTGGACATATGCATAGAAGTCCTTGAAGCATGTAAGCACCTCACTTTTATGTTTCGAGAAGATATATCCAAATCATTCGGGAGTAGCAATCAATGAAGGTGACAAAATACTTCATCCCGCTAACGAGAGACCACAGGGAAGTCCATACATCGAGTGAATCGAGTACAAATGGCAACGTGCTCCATGATCCACGACTCACATATGATGTCCTGGTGTGTTTTCCAAACTCACATGCATCACACACAAGTTTTTCTTTGTCCACCTTCTTCATTTCTTCGGGGAATATCTTACTCATAGTATCAAAGGACATATGGCCCAATCGACAATGTTGGAGTATCAACCTTGCCTCATCATCATTGGTAACAAGCTGTGAGAGCGATGCACAACGCTTCATCGGTTTCCCTTCTATCCAAGTACCACAATCCCTTATGTCTCACACCTATCCCAAGCCTCCTTCCAGTCTTCCTCTCTTCAATTATACAATTATATCGATCGGCAATTATTCGACAATCAATATCATCAACCAAAGAGCTCATAGACACCAAACTCACCGGAAACGATGGAGCATATAATACCGAAAACAATGTAATGGACGGAGTGCATTTCAACGTGCCGAGCCCCTTTCACGGAGTTGATAAGTTCCATCGGCTGTTTGGACTTGTCTCGTTATGCATGGGTGGATGTGGAGTATATGATGCAAACTCACTCCACTTACCCGTGACATGTGCTTGATGCTCCGAATCCGAGAATCCAATTTGAACAAGTTCCATTTAATGCGGGAGCCGACTTGAGATTGCTTCTTCGTTTGTGCAAGATTCACACAATTTCCTAGGACAGTTGTTTTTCCACTTTGTTTTGGAATTTCTGCACTCTCCCTTGATTGTCTCAACTTCTCAATCTCCTTGAGCAATTGAGTCATTTTCTCAAGTAGCTTCTCAATTGTTTGATTCTCCCCATTGATCAATATTCGTTGAAAATCACCAACAAACCAGCTTATGTGCTTCTTCTCTTCTCTGCTATATTTGACCTACTCTTGCGGATCTCTCGACCCCTCTGGATCTTTCTTCGGCTGCACACGCAGCTTAGGTCTCTCCTCCGTCCTCTACTCGCACACGCAAATCAGCACCTTTGCTTCTCCCTCTTCACTCGCAAGCCACAAGCAGCTGCACGCTCACCCAGCCTACTCCCTTCACCACCACACCGAACTTTGCAAGATTCACCACCACTCCGAACAGCTGCGAGACGGTTGGCTCCGCACCTCTGCGGCAGCTCACATCAACACTTCTACCCGGGCAGCACTCCACTCCTCTCGCCCATCTGTTGTATTTCCCCTGGATTTTGCGGAACTCCACCTCACTCCACCGAATCACCACGGGCAGCCCGTAGCACACACCATCACTGCCTCTAGCTGCGATACCATGTAGGCTTTTGGGGAAATTGTGGATGGGTTGGTCACTTGGACCTCCACACCCTCTCATATATATAGCTCAACTTAGGCTTACATGTTAACTCATACACTAGAATAGTCTAGACACTACTACTATACTAACACTCCCTAGAATACTCTAGACTTCGCTAATAAACTAACTTAGATTCTAGCACACTACTGGAATATTCTAGACTTTCCTAGGAGACTACTAATCTCCAATTCCCCTAGAGCATTCTAGACTCTACTAGAGTACTATTACACTAATCTTAGATTCCAACATTTAGTTTGGAATTATTATCCCAATGGAGTGCCTCAAGCCACAAATTTGTGTGGTTCTTTCTGGTGGAGAGATACTATGAAACTAGTGGATAAATACAGAACTTTTTGCACTGCGACATCTGAAAAGGTGACACTATCTTATTTTGGAATGATACTTGGAAAGGAGCTCTCCCTGCTAAGGAATTCCCACAATTGCAATCTCTTGCTCTAGATACTTTACTGTCTGTTAAGGATGTGGTTGGGTGTGAGGACAGGGCTACACTTTTCTACTTAACCTTATCACAGCAAGCTTTTGATGAATATAATAGAATGTAGGCTTTCCTGGCATCGATAAATTTAGATGACTCAAGCAAGGATGTCTGGAGGACTATATGGAGGGATATGGTATTTACACTGCTCATCTCTATTATAATCATTGCTTCACTCACATCTCTACCAGTAAGATATACTCATCGATATGGAAGTGCAAGGTTCTGCTGAGAATTAAAGTGTTTGCATGGTTGCTTATTAGTGACAGACTAAACACAAGAGATATGCTAAGGAGGCGCAATTGGAATGTTACAAATATTTTCACATGTGTGATGTGCCCTACTCACCAAACTGAAGACTGGATTTATCTATTCTTTGACTGTAACTTCAGCAGACGAGTTTGGTCGTATTTGCAGATTGATTGGACTCAAGAAGACAATATTGAACAGATGTTTATGACAGCAAGAGCTTCTTTTACCAAACCTTTATCTACTGAGGTTGTTATACTCGCTTGCTGGCATATTTGGAAGCAAAGGAATGGAGCCATCGTTGAAAATATCAGACCCTCCTTTGGCTCTTGGCGTAGACAGTTCATTCATGAAGCCAACTTGCATGTGCATAGGGTGAAGGATAAACATGCTGATGTTTTTACTTTATGGATTCATAACCTGCTGTAATCCTCGTTTTTATTTTCTTTTGTATATAGTTGTTATACTCTTGTAAAGTTAGGGTGGTTTAATAAATTACTGTGGGGATTTTGCCCCAGTCTCTTGGTAAAAAAAAGTGCAGCAAAGCAATCTAGAGGCATACGTCTTCCCAGAAGTATTGGAATAAATGGGCCTAAGTGGGCTAGTTATTCAAAGAAGTCAAAGGGTCCGTAGAGATTATGACATGTGTAAATATTAGTCCCACTTGCCAGTTTATAGTGGGCAAGAGCAACATATAAGAGCATCTCTAGCAGGTCCCATAAATGACCTAAAACTGTAAATTTACGGTTTTGGGCCAAAAAAATGCACCGAATAGATCCTATATAACGGTCTGACCCGTAAATATTTTTATAGGGACCTTTAAAGCGAGGCGCTAGACCCTCAGATACAAGGTTGATTAAGGGTGACCTTTAAACTTGACATAGGGAAATTTCACCTCAATTGGTCACCGGACTGGTACCAAGTCTGGCAAAATTCCGCTGCGCTGTTAGGAGTCTGGCCAAGTCGCCGCCTTATTTCACCACACTACTCTGATTCCGGCCAATTTTCGTCAAAAAGGCAGCAAAACTGTAGAGGAAAGGAGAGCAGCCATTGGAGAAGAGGGGAGGAGCTCGGCAGTGGCCAGAGCTGCTCCAGAGCGACGTGGGGTAGGCCGGCAGCGGCTCAGCTGGAGCGGCACCGGAGCAAGCAGCCATCCGGGACCGCGAGCTAGCCCTTGGCCGGAGCACCTGGAGAACCGGTCATGCACTGGTAGGGCCTGGCACGTAGAATAGGGCGGCGGCAGCCCTGCCGGAGCGTCGCCGGAGCGGTGCCAGAGCAGGCGGCCGACTAGGGCAGGACCGCGAGCGGTTGGTCAGTGCGGGCAGGAACTCTCGTATCCGTGGGGAAGAAAGGGGAATAATCCTTTCTGGGGGCTTTTTTTCTGGTATCTGTTCTGCCCGGTCCCTTCTTGTACTGTAAAAACTGCTTACAGTCATCAGCTGAGGGAGTATCCTAACAATGGGTATACATAGCTCCCTAAAATCACAGTTTTACTCCAGATTTCTAATTTATTTGATATGTATTGCTCTATATATGTGAACAGTACACGTGTACCAAAGTATTTGTCCAAACATCGCACATGCACAAACAGATCGCGAGATTGATTCTTACACTGGTGATGTAGATGAAGACTTGGCAATGCGGTGGAGGAAGAAGAGGTCAAGAAGCCAGTGAACGACCGCAGAGGAAGAAGAGGCGAGACGACGATGAATAAAGACATAGCAGTAGGGTGTACACACTTCCCAGAAACCTAATTATCCAACTATTCGTGCAGGTCGACGATCATTGGGAAGTTCTGGAGACTACTGCTTCTCCTTATCCTGTTGTGCGATATAAGGAATGCGAGACTCGGTGGTGGCAAACATAGTGAGAGGGATTGGTTCGTTGATGTGAAGATGTCTATCTTGTCAAAGGGATGTCTCCCTTTATAGAGTCTATCTTGTAACAACCTACTAACGGCACGATTTTGAGTTTTTGACAACCAAATCTCAGGAACCATGAGACTTCTCCCGCCATGTGCAATGGGGTAACTGCAGGAGGACGTGGTGTGGATTAGGCAAAATATGAATAAATGCAATCAGGCGCGTGTGTGGTGAACACATAGCATATACCCCCCCTTGCTTTCTCATTTAGGGTCCCCATTTGAGCAGCCCTTATATGTTAGTCTTCCCTCTCTAAATTGGCAAGGTGTGACTAAACTCCGACATGCCAAAATCTGTAGAGACCCTTTGACTAAACTTCGAACTGCTTACAATAATGTATTCTCGAGCTCACCCTCAGAATAAAAGTATCGCCCATACATCTCATTCAAGGACAGAAGGTACCTTAGCCAAGTCGACTGGATCCTGTTCAGAAATGCACAGGGTGGAAATACTGCTATCATGACGACTATTTGGTGGTACTGATTTACTGTACTCCAGAAGCTCCTGTAGTTGCGATGAATTCTGGGGAAGAAACACAAAGTAAGTTGGATGCATATATATGACTAAGTGTTCACATCACAAAACCCCTGCTGAGTACAATGAAGCACCAAATAAGTAGTAAGAAAGTCAAACTTCACTAGTTTAATTACCTTTACACCATATGCCTGTCGATCAAATATTGTATTTAAGTCAACCTGGCATCGGACAGAGCGCACCACTGTAACAAGAGCATTGACATCATGAATTTTCCTTTCCAAATCCTCGAGATCGTCTTTTACTAAATCAATTTTGTTCAATATCACAACATCCTGTTACACAGGAAATTGACGCTTTTTATAGTTGTTTGGATGATTAACACCAAAAAAGACAACTCTCAATTTCGAGAGCCCACAGGGACCAACACAATGAATCTTAGATTCAAGATGTAGGCCCCACTTAGAGTGTGTGAAATGAGAGACAAGCTGATGCCAAAACAAAACAAAAAATTACCGCAAATGCAATTTGATGAAATGCTTCCGGAAATGATGAAGAGTTTGTGTGTTCGTCAATTTGCTGCCTGAAGTTCTTTGCATCAATAACCTGATGCACATACAGTAACAAGTTAAGCAGGAAATAGTCAATTGCAATTTCATTTTATAAATTGTGATCCAAAGAGCAAAGAAACAAGTCTTTTTCTGAACTATACGTATTAAGAGTATGTCAAGCTTAAATGAGAAACTGTGCCGCAGCATGTGTTCTCTTCCTATGCAAACTGTGGCAAATAAAAAGGTCAAACTAAACTAACCGTAATAATAGAGTCTAGTCTGATTGATGACTCCAACTGATCGTCCAGCCAGAGAATGGAGACAAGTGGTGCAGGATCAGCCAAACCAGTTGTCTCCAATAATATGTGATCCATTCTGCAGCACATGAGTTGAATCTGACAGGTTAGGGAAAATAAATTGCAGTGCATTACTATCAAATCAAACATCTAGTGAAAATCAATTGAAGAGCACGACCCATTAGGCATTTCTAAGTATAAATATTCAGAGTTACGAACCAGTGCATCAAAGCATTAGATTAAAGAAGCGTGAACTAATTTTTAGAATAAGAAGCGCTGAATTGATTCTAGCTTTTCATGTACAACTAGAATAAGAAAGCAGATAACTTTAGAAACAGAAAAAAAGGCCCCTTTTCAGGAATAATCAGGATATACACAATTTAATAGTGAATTAAAAATAGAATGTCAACAACAAGTCCGAATATTGGGCCCCTTTAAGGATTAAGCTGGATACACATAATTTTAGCTTTGAACTAAAAACATAATGTCAACATCAAGTAAGACAATTTAATTAGACAAGTTTGGTGAACCAAAGCATCACAGTCTACAAATAACTATAGAACAGACAAGTAACTATAGAACAGACAAGTAATGTAACGATTCCATTCAAGGTACTAGACATGAAAATGTGTGCCTTACCTCTCCTTACTCTGCACCAGTTGCTCAAGTGCTTGAACCAGGCTGTGTTTTACAGTGCAACAAACGCATCCATTTGCCAGCTCCACCCACTCCTCGACAAGGGCACCACCTTGTCCCTCATTAATCATTGCTCTTTCCACTCCGATTTCCTCACCGAACTCATTCAGTATTACTGCTATTCTCTTCCCATGTTGCGCACTCAAAATGTAGTTGACTAACTGAAATTTCAAAGCACGGCGAGTAAGTATTAACCCCGCGTGGTTCCAACAAGCTCAATTAATAATTTCACTGGAAGAAGAAAGACAGGAGGTGACATACAGTCTGATGTATGTCAACAGAACCTGAATGGGAGATGAAATCTGAGTGCTGACAGAAAACTCTAAGAATGGTGCTAGAGTTAGTACCAGTGATTCCTCCTAGGACACAACATAGGCTTAAGCTTGGATTCAATCTGGTGAAATTAGAGGCATCCTATCGATACGGAGTCCATACATGAGAGGTAACTGGCAATTTGTCGCTGATCCTGTGCAGCACCGGGATACATCGCGCCTACTTTGGCCAGACACAGTGGTGGAAGGAGCAGAGGACGGGGAGGGGGTTAGGGCACGCGGTGAAATCTTACCGTGGACTTGCCGGCGCCGAGGTAGCCGGTGATGACGGTAACGCCGACCGGTGCGGAGACGGAATTGGAGGAGGAAGCGGGAGCCGGAGGAAAGTTCGCCTGCGGCGGGAGCTCGACGGCGAGGGGAGGGCAGTCGTCGTCGTCTGCCATGGCCGCCGGCGAGAGAAGAGAAAAGGGAAAGCTCAAGACTTCGCGTATACGTGGCCGTGTATATGTTTTGGGTTTTGGACTTTAGAGAACGACCACAAGGTCAAAATGGGCTTCTACACCTTCTTTTCCCCTTCTCTAAGTTTTCGTCATGTTCTACTCCCTCCGTCTATAATTTAGATGTATCTATACACTAAATAGTGTCTAGATTCATCCAATTTTTAACATATCTACATATATTTATGGACAGAGGTAGTACTATCTACATTGTGTCTAGCAATATCCCGCTACCAACATTCTAAATCAGGTTTGGAAGAACAAAACCATCTTGCCAAGGATTCAAGTCTTCACTTGGCGTTTTCTCCGGAGAGCCCTTCCCACTAGAGCTAGCCAGGACTGGTAAGTACTCAAAACACATTAGCAAACTTTATTGCAAGTGGCAAACGGAGCTTGGCTCTGGTGGTTAGGTCCCTTGTGGTGGAGCAAGCCAGCTGCGGGTTCAAGTCCTAGACTGACGTGGGGTGTTTGCATTACTCGGATTTATTCCGAGGATTTAACCGACGCTATGCTTTCGGTGGTAGGTGACGTGCCCGTCAACGGCAGGCGCCGAGTGGTGACTTCGTCAACCTCAAGATATGCCGGCTCAGTTCCTCGGAGGTGCTCATAGGGGTAGGGTGTGCGTGCGTTCATAGGGGTGTTTGTACGTGCGTGTTTGTGAGCGTCTACGTTGTACTGTGTTTCTCAAAAAAAAAAAAAAACTTTATTGCAAGTGTGGTTTGGAGAAGGATGGTATTCATCTCTTTTTACCTGCCATTTCGCAAGAGCATCTTGGTTTATCTCTTCCTGATTTATTCCATCTGACCAACTCATACTGAACAGTAACTCTTTGACTCATATTATAATGAATTTTCTGAATATGAATCATTCTTATGCTTCCCTTCAAAACATTCTCACCTTTATGTGGTGCTTATGAAAGTCTAGAAATAATCGCCTCTTTGATAGAAAAAAAAGGAGAACTGTATCAAATAAATATGAATGCACAAGCTATAATGAATAATTTGAAACTTCTTGTTGCTTCTGAGAGAGGGGATATTCCGCAACTAGTTGCGCCCGCACCCCATTTTTGTTCTGACATTTCTAAGTTTCCAAAAATTGCAAACTAAAATTCTAGATATACATTCTGTTGTATCTTGTGCATCCGTCAAATTTCATCCAAAAATATGTCAAAATGCGGCCTACACAAAAAGAACAAATGATGTGTAAATAGTACGTGACACTATTTACGTACGTCTTCTCTTTTTTACACAGGTCATATTTTGACATATTTTTGGATGAAACTTCACAGATGCACAAGACACAACATAATGTATGTCTAGAATTTTAGTTTGTATTTTTTGGAAACTTAAAAGTGTCACAAAAAAAAATGGGGTGCGGGCGCAACTAGTTGCAAATGAGAGTTTCCCTTGCTTCTGATCCTCGCTTTGCAGGTGCATCCGAAGTCTCAGAGCCCAACGGGGATAGCAGCACTCAAGTCGGGTCCAATCATTGCAGGTGCCAAGGTCTATTTAGGTGCCAACGGGGATAGCAGCACTCAACTCGGGTCTAGTCATTGCAGGTGCCAAGATCTATTTAGATGCTTCTTAGAAACTAGATTTAGATGTGCGCCTTGGCGCACGATCCCGTGAAAATCGTGCATATTTATATTTTATATGACAACGATAGAAATAAGGTGTAAAAAGATAATATTTTTTTTAAGGTTTTACAAAATGAAGTTAGTAGAATGAAATTGGGTTAAAGCACAAAAAATTGCAAACGGAGTAGCTTAAGGTAATATAAACTTGTTGGGCAGCAACCCTTTTTAACTAACTTCATAAGGAGCGGATTAACGCTTTGACTAACTTCAGAATACTCTGCTTCTGAATTTGGGAACCAACCTATACTTTATTATCATTAGTTATTTCTTTATTTCGTTGAAATTCTTCCCTTCTTTAATTTCTACATGGAGCGATCCTTCCCACATTGTATGTATGCTTCTGCGAGAATGGGCATTGAGATACATGAAGGAACATAACTCGCTTTATCAAGCGGTGAGCTGCATTTGTCAAAGGAAACTTTTGGGGCTTTCTATTGCTCACATGGTGCAGTATCAATTTCAAAGAATCGCGAGATTCAAATTAGAATGGATTGCTAGAACACCAAGCTATACTACAATAACAAAATTAAGATGGTTGCATCAGTCGTTTTGCTGGCAAGGAAAAGTGGATTGTGCGTAGATACATATTGGGTACTGGCTAATTGCTAGGAGAGTGATCTAGACGTCTAGTAGCTCTGGCTTACTGAAAGAAAAGTGTTTGTAGTGGCCCGGTTAACTTAGTGGTGGGCTGCCTTGTCGCTTGGGCTAGTACGGAGAGTTCACTGATTAGTGGGTCTTTTTAGTTGGTGAGTTAGATTGCGTAAGCTTTTTTTCTTCTGTCGGGACCTTTCTTCCCCTACTATCCACTCTGCTTCGTTGGTAGTAGTCTGAGGAGATCCTTTTTAGTTGGTGCGGGTGCTAGCAGGATTGGGGATGCATTCTGTTGAGACTGGGGAGGAGCGATGGGCACATGAGCGAGGGGTAGGGTATCTTCACCGAATAGCACGGCGGCAGAAATGTTTGCCGGTGTCGGAGCGGATGTGACGGATGTCGTGGCGATGACTGCGGGAGCTGATGAATCGTGAGGAGCCACTTCGGCTGTGGGAGCAGACGAATTGGGAGGAGCTACTTCGGCTATGGCAGCGGAGGCGGGATGCAACGAAAGAGTGGTTTGCGCGCAAATAAATTACTCGCTTGGCCGGAGCCAAAGCGGTCGATCTACGGCTAATAGGTACGGTTTATTTTACTTATTTTTTAGAAATAAAATCTTTATATGGATGCATGTTCTCATAGGTCATAGCTCATGTTCCCAGCCAGTTAACTATTGAATATCAATGGCGGATCTATTACCTCGATCTGCCAGAAGAAGAGATGCGTGATGCACCTCCTCTTCTAATTTAGTGCGTTGTGGTCTGTATCCCTAGGTTTGTTCAGAGTGTTTACCCCTATGTTAGCTGAGAGTGTTTGTCTTCTCTTGTGTTCCAGTTATCACAAGATTAGCCAAGATAAGCGTGTGCTAAGACATGTCTGTTGTGTAGTTTGTCCTCCAATAATTTGGCCATATGAGATATGCAACTAAAATCTAAGTGGGCAAATATGACTATATCATGCTGGATTGTCATTAATCTTGCTACTCCTTGCTGATCATTCCTAGCCCCCCCTCTTGATTAGAGAAGAAAACTTTGTGAAATCCTGTGATGGAGGAAATTACTGAGATCAACTTTCTGAAGAAACTGTGATGGATATAGTAAGTCAGGGTCAGCCACATGGTCCATGCTCTTGCAGATAGTATCACAACTATCAAAGTTGTCAAGTTCCCCAGAACTCTAGAGAGCACAATATCGTTTATATCATCTGCAACATTATTCGTAGGGCAAACGATTGCCCGACCTCCCAGGCAAGGAGTACTATAACTTTCCCCTACTGGCTTAACTGGAAGAACTTGCGTAAAATCACCTCCAAGAACAACAGCTTTAGCACCAAAAGGCAAAAGTGCTCAGGAAGGATCACAGATTACTGAAGAGAAAACAATAAAACAAAGAAGTTGCATACTACTTTTTATGGCACATATATATTAGAGAACCAGATAAAATGCATATGCTAGCGAGCATTGAGACATGGAAACATTTCTGTAACCTATGGTTATCGCTTCCACACACAAAATCCCATGATAAGCTTTACAGTATGAAGATCAAAGCAAATTCATAGAACCACTGTTAGATAGATTACATATGCAAGCCAAGCATTGGCAAGCAGACTTGTATCTCTACCCGTGAGGGCAGTGCACATCATCAAATGACTTTGCGTTATACGCGTACAGAAAGAAGTTTTCAGGCACCGGCACAGCCTCATTGACCTTTGTGCTCTGACAAATTCTAATCTTATAGAGGTGGTCTGCTGTCCTGTATTTGGGCCGGGCAGCAACAATCATGAATGACTTGAGCCTGTAGATCAACCCTTCTTCAGTTTCTCTTTGAACTGGTCCACTGGATTGACCGGCAAGGAACCCTGCAGTATCAACTTAGCCTAAGTGTACATCTCATGTAAACATCTAATAGATCTTTTAAGAATTAGCTTCATTATAAGCTAGAACTTACTGTTGGCTGGATCGTGTTGCTAAAAAAAAAGTTGCATACATGTTGAGCTGATTGCATGCATTTTATGCACAGGAGATAATGGTCCAACCAAGGATGTAAATGTTCAATTAGCAAGAAATGGTGCGATATACTGAATGGTCAAGCCAGTTGAGCGCACTGCAGGAAAAAGTAAAGAAAGCACTAGCAGGTAACTAATTGCACTAATTCGAGCAAATGGATGAGTTCACATGATATGTACTACTAATTAAATGAGTTCACGCAATATGTACTGTCATGTTTTTTGTGATATCATTGACAAATAATTAGATGATTATATTGTTATTGGCCTCATTATCTAAAGGATGAGTAAACATTGGCAAATATTTAGACGATAAGGCCAGGCTAACTGACAAAACCTAATATAACCGGCTGATTAAACTCAACCACAGAAGCAAAAAACAAAAAACATATGCAAACGTTAGGTTATGTTATTGATATAAGAAAGTGGTCTGCACCACAAGCTAAATAGATATGCTAGCAGGTGATAATACCATCCAGGTGTACAACAACTTGTTTGTAAGTATAATTTTTTGTTCTAAAGACAGAAGAGTAGACAGATTGTTTTCATTTCCTAACTTGGCTATGGGTATGGACAAAAAACCTTTGGTATGTTATGAGTTTATGACCAAAAATATAGAGCATCAGAGTCCCATGCAAGGCGTAGCTGAACAAGCTTGAGCACCACAATGTTTCACACTCAAAGATAACGAGGGAAGACAACACTTTTCCATTACCACCTTTCAAAGCTTAGTTCCTACCCAACATGGAGGGACAAGCACCAGCCGGCTTTCCACCGAAAACTGGCACCCATCACACGCATCAATACAAACTTATGGACAAGGTGAAAAAAGTATCTTGCATGTCTTGGATTATGCAAAATTTCTATATTAATTTTGATTTTGCAGAATATAGTCAGCCATTTATTTTCCAATTTTACTTCTATTTTCACCAAAAGCTAGCGTAGACTTTTAAATAACTTATGGACCTGTGTTCCAGGCTGATGTGTTGGGCTGAAAACAGGTGCATTTGAAGAATGGCCATAGGGAACACCCAATCATAATAGGAAGACAAGAAGCCTTACCGGTGGGTATCAAGAGAGGAGAAACCAAATAATGGGCACCGAGAGACCAGAGAGAAGCCTTATCTACAAGTGAAGGTCACACATTTAAAGCTAACAGCCTCGCTAGAGAACACCATCTTGCTGTAGAATAAAGAGGAATGACTCGGTGGCAGTAGGCAGTGGCAAATGGAGAGCCGCAGGAGAAAAAAAGAATGGAGGGCAAACAATCTACATAGCTACTCAAGCAGATGCTAATCGGTGCATCAACGCCTGGTATGTTGTTCGTCACTGAGTATTTATTATAAGACAATATATTTAAAGCTATTCTCTAGTGCATTCTTGTCTTCAAAGTAGATGGAATTTGGAAAGAAAGATACATTAACTCCTTTTTGTTCTAGCAAGGCTCCGGTGGTTTCGTGTTGTTTTTTATCCATATCAGCTACTGTCACTAACTAAGCCCTTTATTCTTCACGTCCACTAAGGTTGGTACATTGAAGGAAACTAAGAGTGAAAGTTATAGTAACCAGACGATATATCAGGTCAAATGATTCTAAATTTTCAGTGCTACTGAATTATAAGTTGAGGCAAGTATTGCCAATTCAAATGCCCAAAACGGAGCAACCAGACGATATACCGATGCTTTATTGTTCCATAATGAAATACATAAATTTTCTTAATATATCTATTTAGAAAACACATTTCAAAACATACGGCTGATTGTAGAAGAAAAGAGAATCCTCCATCAAAAATGTGATCTAATTGCATGCAACTCATAGGCACCAGCACTACATATTGGATGGATGGAATTAAAAGAGTTATACACATCTAGAGCGGTCTCGGTATGAATTTTCTTGTAGAAAATTCTACATCTTACTCTATTGTACTTAGAAACTCACAAACCATCTTCAACAAACTATTACTTAAAGTTCCAACAAATTATTACCATGGTGCACAACCATTAAGTGCAGTACATCCAGAGAAATGAATAACTATGGATGCTTATATACAAAACAATCCTAAATTCAACAACTACAATGCATATGAGCAGGGAGCATAGCAGCACACCCAATAGGAATGGTATGCCAGCTGACAGTAGGATGCAACCAGCTCCAACAAATGAATAAAGGAATAGCAGACATCGGGAAGCAAAATCAGCAAAAACTAAATTACCCCTTCTAGAGTCTCTTCCCTGCATAACCAGACTATAGGGCAAATAACACCTCCCATGTGAGACTGAGTTGGGTACATCCTGTCCTAAGTAAATTAAAGGATTGGAGGGACAACATCAGAAGCAAGCACGAGGAGGAGGTCTTGATACCTTGGTACATGCCAAACACTTCTCAGCTGCTAGGGCCTAGGCGCTTGAACGACGACCGCGGTGGACATCACCTTGTCCTCTTCGTCGATTCCGATGGCTTATGCCGATCAAACATGTGTCACACACAAGAGCCTATGCAAAATAAAAATAAAAATAGCTTCTCAGGTCCAAATACATGCCTAAAAAACAGCAAAACATCATCACATAGATCAAATATCAAATATCTTAATAGAAACCATTTCTTAGGACATTTCTCCAACCATATTTGCATGAAGATTATGGATCTTTATTAAGAATGCAAAGATACTGGCCAACTGCTTCTATATACTAACAGGATAAAACATGAGCAGGAGAGCCTCCTTATGAGCCTATAGAAAACCATCTGATCTAATATAATCAGAGAATGCAATCCGTAAAACTTATGAATCCAAGGTTGTGGGCATTGATCCTAAGCCATATAAGAAAAATTGAAGTCAAATTACCAACAGAGGTTACAGTATGTCGGTGTATCTTTACACCACAAGTACAAAACAGAAAACGTGTAGCTAGGGAGAGATGTAGGGTGAGGAGGCAAGATAAGGATTTCGTATACCTGGGGCTGCACGAGAGCCTCCTTTTGAACGCCGGAGAGCAGAGAGTAGCAGAACGAGTGCCTCGCAAGATCCTCCTTGCAGCCCGCACTCCACCTGCTGTGAGGATGATGGTGATGGCCCGCTCGTCCTCCACCTCCACGCCCTTTGTATGCCGCCTCCTTCTCTGGTGCGTGAAGACAAGGAATGTAAAATAAAATCACATAGTAATTCTAAAACACCATTGCTGCCAAGTAAAGTGCATGACTGAGTAATGAAAAACTATATGCAAAAAGAGGGTCTGATTACCATGCACAAATTTTAAAAAATAAATCTGTTTTCCCATTTAAATACAAACATGAACGTAGTACCACTGCCAAATAAAATATGGATATTTTTGTGTCCTACCTAACAGTATTACAATAAATATGTCTGCATAAAGCCATGAACTAATCTAACTGGATCCCACGCTGCAAACGAAGTACATACAAAATGTTGTACACACCAAAAAGGAAAATAGTTTAAAGTTGAGTGTTCCTATAAATGCTTTCAAACCTAAAAGTATGATATAACTGCAGTTTGTATTTCTCAAAGTATATGATTTGATGATATCCAAATATGGGTTCCAAATTGGTAAGAACAACGAATGCCTGACCTAAACTGCCAGATGCACCCACACAAACACATAATGGAAAGCGGAAGGTTTACCTTGATGCAAAAGTTAAAATTTTCATATAAGAAACGTCCAGGTTTAGAAAAATCTGAAAAAAAAATTTGTAAGAAATGGAATAAACCTAGCAAACTTAAATCTGGAAAACGATAAAGTCAAACAATACACCTGTAATATATTAGCAGAAATTACATCTACGTAAACTGTAAGTTGGAACAGCAATCAGCCCGCGAAAAACTCGAAATTGGGTACAGACCATGATAAAGACTAAATGATGTTTCAGGAATAATCAATGTTATAATGGTTAACCAGTGGCCCAAATAAGTTTCAGAGCAATTACTGGACACACAGAAATGCCTTGCAGTTACCTAGATATCATACCTTCTTTTTAAACAAACCACCAACAATACAAAATAAAGTCAGGCTTCTCCTTTTTTCACCTGCTCAATATACATAGAACAATATAAACAGGGCAATATAGATGGGAAAGGGGCAACACTAGTGTAAATTTGAGCAGCGGAAAAGATTGAATCTATCACCTTCGCTTTAGGCAAGGTGGTGTGGAGTGAGAACATGACGTCTGAAAGAGCAGTTGCGACCATCCGACGCGGAAATCCCAGCAAAGCCACAACCTTCAAAGACGAAACACAGAGCCATTATAAATCACGTCAGGCAGAGAAGCCATTGGAAGCCATTATAGGAATACAGCCAGATCCAGGAAGAGGAATACAGGCAGGTAATCTAAAAGAGAAGGGGAAAAACCCAGCCAGATCCAGGAAGAGGAATACACGGTCCTCTGCCTCCAGAAACACGGGCAGTAATCCAACCAGAAAGATGCCAAATTTTCATGGGAAAGATTGTCAGATCTAACTAACTAAGCTAATTCATTGGTTAAACATCTACCGGCAACGAAGCGGAAGAATCCAAGAGCCGAAAAAATCCACCAGATCCGGGAAAAGGAGGACACGGGCCTCTTCCTACAGAATACAGATATAAGGCCATGAATCGAACCAGGAAGACGACAAGTTTTCATGGAAAAGGCATCGATCGGCACGAAACGGAAGAATCCAAAGCAGACGAATCGAAAGGGAAGGAAGGAAGAGATGTCAGTTTGTCTCTCGTGAGGACGGTCAAGGAAAAAAGCATGGCCAAAAAAAGAAGGAGAGGCGAAAACAAGCCTGGCGAATAAACTCCCTGAATCCGTGATCGCAACAAAATAAACTCCCGGTGGTGAAGCAATAGCTTACCTCAACCGAACCCGCGATAGAGGGCCGCCATGGCGCAGCACCGGCCACCGCCGATGGCGCGGATCGCGTGGTAGGCACGGATGCGGGCGATCTACAGGCGGACGCTTCCGAACGGGCGAGACGAGGAAGAGAGGACGGCAAGGGCGAAGCGGAAACGGTGAGAGGAAAGTGAGACGGACGGCTCCAGAAGAAAGGCTGTAGGCCAGCAATATACGGCCATTGGACACTCGAACAGTGGAAGCTCCCTGTGTGGGCTAATGGCGAGTCGACAACGAACCTGAACGCGCCCACGACCAAGACGGCGAGACATGAAATCCCCAAGCTACCCTGCCGAGCGAAGATATTATCCATAACCGCAGCTCACACACAAGACTCACCCAAATTCCACCTAGCCGACCGACAGGGCGGGACGTCCTCTATCCGGTCCCAGCCACAGACACGCGGGTAGGAACGCACCGTTCCATACCTTGATCTAGAGAGGGGAGCGAATGGCAGGACGCCCACGCAGCGCACATGCCCACCACGTCCACTTGCTCCGCGTCTGTATTCACGTGTGACTCGTCCAAATCCCACTCCAGCCAACCGACGAGTGGGCCAGTGCGACCTTAGGCCCCGCGTGCAGCAACAGGCGGGTAGGACAGCGCCATTCCATGGCTTGATCTAGCGAGGGAGACTTACCACGCGCGTTGCCAGCATTGACCGGACGCACCAGTGGCACAAAATTGACGGCCAAGATCCTCCAGTAAGCCCGATCTAACGGTCAGTAAACTGAAATCACCCTAAGACCCCCATGGGGTGGCATCAATTATACCTTTAGATGCAAGAGAAGCCCTAAAGGTGTAGGAACAACAAGAATTTGTGTATTTATGCAGTACATGGAGAATGGCCAGAACTTCAATGTCATGGTACAAGCTTCAGCCACAAGAAACTTTTGTTCTCCAAGCCGAAGATGATGCAATGCTCCTCGCAACAAAGCTAGTTGAATTACTTAACATAAACATACCAACTCTACCGACGAACAACCAGATCCTTGCGAAAGCGATGGCGAGTAGGAAACTGGATAACCCTCGACTGCATTGGAATGCAAGGATAACTTTTGCAGAGATCCTCAACTCCATTTTGAAGACACATTCGTAGGTGTTCCACATCAAAAGAGATTTAAATGGTGTCGCCCACAACTGTGCTCATCAGGTTCTTAGGCAATCCCTAGATGAGCATATATTTAGATGGGCGCCTTTTTTTGAAAGAAATAGCTCGTATAAGCCGGTCATCATTCTCCCCCTCAAGTCCTCAACCCCTCTGGTGCTCTCTCCACGGGAGTAGCCGGACAATGAACGACGTCAGAGTTAGGGTTGTGCATAGTTGTAGTAGATGTAGTAGATTTATGGTGTTTTGGTTGTTTGCTGGTGTTCGGAGTTATGTCGGGAGGTACTTCTAGATCTTTTGGCTGGGATCTAGAGCTGGCTGGTGGTTCCCTTCTTCGATGCGATGCTTCGATGGTCGGAGCATATGCGACAAGGAGGCGTGTGATACGTCTCCGACGTATCGATAATTTCTTATGTTCTATGCCATATTATTGATGATACCTACATGTTTTATGCACACTTTATGTCATATTCGTGCATTTTCTGGAACTAACCTATTAACAAGATGCCGAAGTGCCGGTTCTCGTTTTCTGCTGTTTTTGGTTTCGGAAATCCTAGTAACGAAATATTCTCGGAATTGGACGAAACGAAGACCCAGGGGCCTATTTTGCCACGAACCTTCCAGAAGACCGAAGAGCATACGAAGTGGGGCCACGAGGTGGCGACACCACAAGGCGACGCGGCCTAGGAGGGGCCCGCGCCGCCCTATGGTGTGGGCCCCTCGTCAGGCCCCCGACTCTGCCCTTCCGCCTACTTAAAGCCTCCGTCGCGAATCCCCTGATGCGAAAAACCACGATACGGAAAACCTTGCGAGACGCCGCCGCCGCCGATCCCATCTCGGGGGATTCCGGAGATCTCCTCCGGCACCCTGCCGAGAGGGGATTCATCTCCCGGAGGACTCTACACCGCCATGGTCGCCTCCGGAGTGATGAGTGAGTAGTTCACCCTCGGACTATGGGTCCATAGCGGTAGCTAGATGGTTGTCTTCTCCTCATTGTGCTTCATTGTTGGATCTTGTGAGCTGCCTAACATGATCAAGATCATCTATCTGTAATACTCTATGTTGTGTTTATCGGGATCCGATGGATAGAGAATACCATGTCATGTTAATTATCAAGTTATTACATATGTGTTGTTTATGATCTTGCATGCTCTCCGTTACTAGTAGAGGCTGCGGCCAAGTTTTTGCTTTTAACTCCAAGAGAGAGTATTTATGCTCGATAGTGGGTTCATGCACGCATTGACACCGGGACGGTGACGAGAAAGTTCTAAGGTTGTGTTGTGCTTGTTGCCACTAGGGATAAAACATTGGCGCTATGTCCGAGGGATGTAGTTGTTGATTACATTACGCACCATACTTAATGCAATTGTCTGTTGCTTTGCAACTTAATGCCGGAAGGGGTTCGGACGATAACCCGAAGGTGGACTTTTTAGGCATAGATGCGGTTGGATGGCGGTCTATGTACTTTGTCGTAATGCCCAATTAAATCTCACTATACTTATCATGTCATGTATGTGCATTGTTATGCCCTCTCTATTTGTCGATTGCTCGACTGTAATTTGTTCACCCAACATGCTTTTATCTTATGGGAGAGACACCTCTAGTGAACTGTGGACCCCGGTCCATTCTTTTAATACTGAAATACAAATCTCGTTGCAATACTTGTTTTACTCGTTTTCTCTCGCAAACAATCATCTTCCACACAATACGGTTAATCCTTTGTTACGGCAAGCCGGTGAGATTGACAACCTCACTCGTTTCGTTGGGGCAAAGTACTTTGGTTGTGTTGTGCGAGTTCCACGTTGGCGCCGGAATCTCCGGTGTTGCGCCGCACTACATCCCGCCGCCATCAACCTTCAACGTGCTTCTTGACTCCCTACTTGGTTCGATTAAACCTTGGTTTCTTACTGAGGGAAACTTGCTACTGTGCGCATCACACCTTCCTCTTGGGGTTCCCAACGGACGTGTCAACTACACGCATCAAGCAAATTTCTGGCGCCGTTGCCGGGGAACGAAGAAAAGTTACACCAAAAAGATTTCTAACTCCCACGTCAACTACACGCCAGCAACTAAATTTCTGGCGCCGTTGCCGGGGAGATCAAGACACGCTGCAAGGGGAGTCTCCACTTCCCAATCTCTTTACTTTGTTTTTGTCTTGCTTTATTTTATTTACTACTTTGTTTGCTGCATCATATCAAAACACAAAAAAATTAGTTGCTAGCTTTACTTTATTTACTGTCTTGTTTGCCATATCAAAAACACAAAAAAATTAGTTTACTTGCATTTACTTTATCTAGTTTGCTATATTTACTATTGCTAAAATGGCCAACCCTGAAAATACTAAGTTGTGTGACTTCACTAGCACAAATAATAATGATTTCTTATGCACACCTATTGCTCCACCTCGCTACTACAAGCAGAATTCTTTGAAATTAAACCTCGCTTTACTTAATCTTGTCATGAGAGAGCAATTTTACTGGTGTTAGTTCCGATGATGCTTGCTGCCCATCTCAATAATTTTGTTGAACTATGTGAAATGCAAAAATATAAAGATGTAGATGGTGACATTATAAAATTAAAATTGTTCCCTTTCTCATTAAGAGGAAGAGCTAAAGATTGGTTGCTATCTCTCGCCTAAGAATAGTATTGATTCCTGGACTAAATGCAAGGATGCTTTTATTGGTAGATATTATCCCCCTGCTAAAATTATATCTTTGAGGAGTAGCATAATGAATTTTAAACAATTAGATAATGAACATGTTGCTCAAGCTTGGGAAAGAATGAAATCTCCGGTTAAAAATTGCCCAACCCATGGACCGACTACTTGGATGATCATCCAAACCTTCTATGCAGGACTAAATTTTTCTTCGCGGAATTTATTGGATTCAGTTCTGCTGGAGGTACCTTTATGTCCATCACTCTTGGTGAAGCAACAAAGATCCTTGATAATATGATGGTTAATTACTCTGAATGGCACACGGAAAGAGCTCCACAAGGTAAGAAGGTAAATTTCGTTGAAGAATCCTCTTCCTTGAATGATAAGGTTGATGCTATTATGTCTATGCTTGCGAATGATAGGACTAATGTTGATCCTAATAATGTTCCATTAGCTTCATTGGTTGCCCAAGAAGAACATGTTGATGTAAACTTCATTAAAAATAATAATTTCAACAACAATGCTTATCGGAACAATTCTAGTAATAACTATAGGCCATATCCTTATAATAATGGTAAAGGTTATGCTAATTCTTATGGGAATTCTTACAACAATAATAGGAATACACCCCCTGGACTTGAAGCTATGCTTAAAGAATTTATTAGTACACAAACTGCTTTTAACAAATCTGTTGACGAAAAGCTCAATAAAATTGATATTCTTGTTTCTAGAGTTGATAGTCTTGCCTCTGATGTTGATCTTTTGAAATCGAAAGTTATGCCTAATAGGGATATTGAAAATAAAATTGTTACTACAGCAAATGCCATCCAAGTTAGAATTAATGAGAATATAAGATTAATGGCTGAACTGCGTGCTAGGTGGGATAGAGAAGAAAATAAAAAACTAGCTAAAGAGGAAAATGTAGCTAAAGTTTGGACTATTACCACCACTAGAAATGCTAATGATTCATATGTTGCTGCACCTCCTACTATCAATGGTAAAATAATTGGTGTTGGCAATGCTTCTACTCCTAGTGCAAAGCGCGCAAAATTACCTGAAACTGCTGAAACTGCTTGTGATAAAACTGCTGAAATTTTTTCCAACCTTGGGGATGATAATCCAATTGCTTTAGATTGTAATGATTTAGATTTCGATGATTGCCACATCTCTGAAGTTATAAAGTTCTTGCAAAAACTTTCTAAGAGTCCCAATGCTAGCGCTGTAAACTTGGCTTTCACAAAACATATTACAAATGCTCTCATAAAAGCTAGAGAAGAGAAACTAAAACTTGAAACTTCTATTCCTAGAAAGTTAGAGGATGGTTGGGAGCCCATCATTAAAATGAGGGTCAAAGATTTTGATTGTAATGCTTTATGTGATCTTGGTGCATGTATTTCTGTTATGCCTAAAAAAGTCTATGATATGCTTGACTTGCCACCATTGAAAAATTGTTATCTGGATGTTAACCTCGCTGATAATGCTAAAAAGAAACCTTTGGGGAGAGTTGACAATGTTCATATTATGGTTAACAATAACCTTGTCCCCGTTGATTTTGTTGTCTTGGATATTGAATGCAATGCATCTTGCCCCATTATATTGGGAAGACCTTTTCTTCGAACCGTTGGTGCTACTATTGATATGAAGGAAGGTAATATTAAATATCAATTTCCTCTCAAGAAAGGTATGGAACACTTCCCTAGAAAGAGAATGAAGGTACCTTATGATTCTATTATTAGAACAAATTATGATGTTGATGCTTCATCTCTCGATGTTACTTGATATACACTTTTCGCGCCTAGCTGAAAGGCGTTAAAGAAAAGCGCTTATGGGAGACAACCCATGTTTTTACTACAGTATTTTTTATTTTATATTTGCGTCTTGGAAGTTGTTTACTACCGTAGCAACCTCTCCTTATCTTAGTTTTGAGTTTTTTTGTGCCAAGTAAAGTCTTTGATAGTAAAGTAAGTACTAGATTTGGATTACTGCGTAGCTTCAGATTTCTTTGCTGTCACGAATCTGGGTCTACCTCCCCGTAGGTAGCTCGTGAAAATTAAGACAATTTACGTGCATGATCCTCAGATATGTACGCAACTTTAATTAAATTTAAGCATTTTCGTTTGAGCAAGTCTGGTGGCCTAATAAAATCCATCTTTACGGACTGTTCTGTTTTGACAGATTCTGTCTTTTATTTCGCATTGCCTCTTTTGCTATGTTGGATGAATTTCTTTGATCCATTAATGTCCAGTAGCTTTATGCAATGTCCAGAAGTGTTAAGAATGATTGTGTCACCTCCGAACATGTGAATTTTTATTATGCACTAACCCTCTAATGAGTTGTTTCGAGTTTGGTGTGGAGGAAGTTTTCAAGGATCAAGAGAGGAGTATGATGCAATATGATCAAGGAGAGTGAAAGCTCTAAGCTTGGGATGCCCCGGTGGTTCACCCCTGCATATTATAATAAGACTCAAGCGTCTAAGCTTGGGGATGCCCAAGGCATCCCCTTCTTCATCGACAACATTATCAGGTTCCTCCCCGAAACTATATTTTTATTCCGTCACATCTTATGTACTTTGCTTGGAGCGTCGGTTTGTTTTTGTTTTTGTTTTGTTTGAATAAAATGGATCCTAGCATTCACTTTACGGGAGAGAGACACGCTCCGCTGTAGCATATGGATGATGACCCACAAGTATAGGGGGTGTATCGTAGTATCTTCGATAAGTAAGAATGTCGATCCCAACGAGGAGCAGAAGGTGTTGACAAGCAGTTTCGATGAAGGTTTCACTGTAAATGCTCACGTAAAAATATTCGGGGGTTTTGATGTAACAGATAAATAAAGTACGAGTAAGTAAAATGCGAGAGAAATAATTGCAGCGAGTGGCCCAATCCTTTTTAGCACAAAGGACAAGCCGGTTTGTTTACTTATAATGATCAAACGTTCTCGAGGACACATGGGATTTTAGTCTAGTGCTTTCGCTACATACAGCTCGATTAATCTTCATTGTTTTGATAAGTGTTGTGTGGGTGAACCTATGCTAATGTACCGCCCTTCCTAGGACTAATACATACTTGTGATTATACCCCTTGCAAGCATCCGCAACTACAAGAAAGTAATTAAGATAAATCTAACCACGACCTTAAACTCGAGATCTTGCGATCCCTCCTGCATCGATATACCAACGGGGGTTTAGGTTTCTATCACTCCGGCAACCCCGCAATTGGCAAATGAGTACAAGATGCATTCCCCTAGGCCCATAAATGGTGAAGTGTCGTGTAGTCGACGTTCACACGACACCACTAGAAGAATAACACCACAACTTAAATATCATAACATTGAATATTACTCAACCATAGTTCACTACTAACAATTAGACTTCACCCATGTCCTCAAGAACTAAACGAACTACTCACGAGACATCATATGGAACATGATCAGAGGTGATATGATGATGAATAACAATCTGAACATAGACCTTGGTTCAATGGTTTCACTCAATAGCATAAACAACAAGTAGAAATCGATATCGGGAGAGTTTCCCCTATCAAACAATCAAGATCAAACCAAAATTGCTACAGCGGTGACGATGTCCAGCGGTGGAGATGGCGGTGATGATGGTGGAGATGATGATGATGGTGATGGAGATGATGTCCAGCTCGATGGCGGTGACGATGTCGTCGATTTCCCCTCCGGAGGGGAATTTCCCGGCGGATTCCTCGCCCGCCGGAGAGCTCTTTTCTCTCTGGTGTTCTCCGCCCCGCAGAGGCGGCCGTAATCCTTCGTGAGGATTCCTCTCGTGGCTTAGGTCTTCGGGACGAAGGGTTTCGCGAAGAAAAGGAGGCGAAAGAGGCCGAGGGGCCCCACACCACATGGTGGCGCGGCCAGGCCATGGGCCGCGCCACCCTATGGTGTGGGCCCACCCCGGGTCCACCTGGCTCCCCTTCCGGCTTCCTCCGTCATCCGGAAAAATAGGATTTTTGGTAAAACTTCCTTCCACAGCTTGATCTTCCGAAATATCGCATCCCGACGGTGCTTTTTCCAGC
>NC_061514.1:272205477-272227466 GCF_022539505.1 Lolium rigidum
GATCTTGATTGTTTTATAGGGGAAACTCTCCCGGTATCTATTCATACTTGTTGTTGATGCTATTGAGTGAAACCATTGAACCAAGTTCATGTTCGGATTGTTATTCATCATCATATCACCTCTCGATCATGTTCCATATGATGTCTCGTGAGTAGTTCGTTTAGTTCTTGAGGACATGGGTGAAGTCTAAATGTTAGTAGTGAACTATGGTTGAGTAATATTCAATGTTATGATATTTAAGTTGTGGTGTTATTCTTCTAGTGGTGTCGTGTGAACGTCGACTACACGACACTTCACCATTTATGGGCCTAGGGGAATGCATCTTGTACTCGTTTGCTAATTGCGGGGTTGCCTGGAGTGACAGAAACCTAAACCCCCGTTGGTATATCGATGCGGGAGGGATCGCGAGATCTCAGAGTTTAAGGCTGTGGTTAGATTTATCTTAATTACTTTCTTGTAGTTGCGGATGCTTGCAAGGGGTATAATCACAAGTATGTATTAGTCCTAGGAAGGGCGGTACATTAGCACAGGTTCACCAACACAACACTTATCAAAACAATGAAGATTAATCAGCTGTATGTAGCGAAAGCACTAGACTAAAACCCCGTGTGTCCTCGAGAACGTTTGGTCATGATAAGTAAACAAACCGGCTTGTCCTTTGTGCTAAAAAGGATTGGGCCACTCGCTGCAATTATTTCTCTCGCATTTTACTTACTCGTACTTATTTCATCTGTTACATCAAAACCCCCTGAATACTTGTATGTGAGCATTTACAGTGAAACCTTCATCGAAACTGCTTGTCAACACCTTCTGCTCCTCGTTGGGATCGACATTCTTACTTATCGAAGATACTACGATACACCCCCTATACTTGTGGGTCATCACTTGCTAATTTGGTTTGCATATTTGGTTTCTCTAGAGTCTAGATAACATCTAGTATTGAGTTTTGAGCAACACGGAAGACTGTATGGAGTCTTATAATGTTTACAATATGTCTTTTATGTGAGTTTTGCTGTACCGTTCATCCTTGTGTTTGTTTCAAATAACCTTGCTAGCCTAAACCTTGTATCGAGAGGGAATACTTCTCATGCATCCAAAATCCTTGAGCCAACCACTATGCCATTTGTGTTCACCATACCTACCTACTACATGGTATTTATCCGCCATTCCAAAGTAAATTGCTTGAGTGCTACCTTTAAAATTCCATCATTCACCTTTGCAATATATAGCTCATGGGACAAATAGCTTAAAAACTATTGTGGTATTGAATATGTACTTATGCACTTTATCTCTTATTAAGTTGCTTGTTGTGTGATAACCATGCTTCTAGGGACGCCATCAACTATTCTTTGTTGAATATCATGTGAGTTGCTATGCATGTCCGTCTTGTCTGAAGCAAGAGAGATCTACCACCTTCATGGTTGGAGCATGCATATTGTTAGAGAAGAACTTTGGGCCGCTAACTAAAGCCATGATTCATGGTGGAAGTTTCAGTCTTGGACATATATCCTCAATCTCATATGAGAATAATAATTGTTGCCACATGCTTATGCATTAAAGAGGAGTCCATTATCTGTTGTCCATGTTGTCCCGGTATGGATGTCTAAGTTGAGAATAATCAAAAGCGAGAAATCCAAAATGCGAGCTTTCTCCTTAGACCTTTGTACGAGCGGCATGGAGGTACCCCATTGTGACACTTGGTCAAAACATGTGCATTGCAAAGATCCGGTAGTCCAAGTTAATTAGGACAAGGTGCGGGCACTATTAGTATACTATGCATGAGACTTGCAACTTGTAAGATATAATGTACATAACTCATATGCTTTATTACTACCGTTGACAAAATTGTTTCATGTTTTCAAAATAAAAGCTCTAGCACAAATATAGAAATCGATGCTTTCCTCTTTGAAGGACCATTCTCTTTACTTTTATGTTGAGTCAGTTCACCTATCTCTCTCCACCTCAAGAAGCAAACACTTGTGATTAACCTGTGCATTGATTCCTACATATTTGCATATTGTACTTGTTATATTACTCTATGTTGACAATTATCCATGAGATATACATGTTACAAGTTGAAAGCAACCGCTGAAACTTAATCTTCCTTTGTGTTGCTTCAATGCCTTTACTTTGATTTATTGCTTTATGAGTTAACTCTTATGCAAGACTTATTAATACTTGTCTTGAAGTACTATTCATGAAAAGTCTTTGCTTTATGATTCACTTGTTTACTCATGACATTACCATTGTTTTGATCGCTGCATCCACTACATATGTTTACAAATAGTATGATCAAGGTTATGATGGCATATCACTTCAGAAATTATCTTTGTTATCGTTTTACCTGCTCGGGACGAGCAGAACTAAGCTTGGGGATGCTTGATACGTCTCCGACGTATCGATAATTTCTTATGTTCTATGCCATATTATTGATGATACCTACATGTTTTATGCACACTTTATGTCATATTCGTGCATTTTATGGAACTAACCTATTAACAAGATGCCGAAGTGCCAGTTCCTGTTTTCTGCTGTTTTTGGTTTCAGAAATCCTAGTAACGAAATATTCTCGGAATTGGACGAAACGAAGACCCAGGGGCCTATTTTGCCATGAACCTTCCAGAAGACCGAAGAGCATACGAAGTGGGACCACGAGGTGGCGACACCACAAGGCGGCGCGGCCTAGGAGGGGCCCGCGCCGCCCTATGGTGTGGGCCCCTCGTCAGGCCCCCGACTCTGCCCTTCCGCCTACTTAAAGCCTCCGTCGCGAAACCCACGATGCGAAAAACCACGATACGGAAAACCTTGCGAGACGCCGCCGCCGCCGATCCCATCTCGGGGGATTCTGGAGATCTCCTCCGGTACCCTGCCGGAGAGGGGATTCATCTCCCGGAGGACTCTACACCGCCATGGTCGCCTCCGGAGTGATGAGTGAGTAGTTCACCCCTGGACTATGGGTCCATAGCAGTAGCTAGATGGTTGTCTTCTCCTCATTGTGCTTCATTGTTGGATCTTGTGAGCTGCCTAACATGATCAAGATCATCTATCCGTAATACTCTATGTTGTGTTTGTCGGGATCCGATGGATAGAGAATACCATGTCATGTTAATTATCAAGTTATTACATATGTGTTGTTTATGATCTTGCATGCTCTCCGTTACTAGTAGAGGCTCTGGCCAAGTTTTTGCTTTTAACTCCAAGAGAGAGTATTTATGCTCGATAGTGGGTTCATGCTGCATTGACACCGGGACGATGTGACGAAAAGTTCTAAGGTTGTGTTGTGCATGTTGCCACTAGGGATAAAACATTGGCGCTATGTCCGAGGATGTAGTTGTTGATTACATTACGCACCATACTTAATGCAATTGTCTGTTGCTTTGCAACTTAATACTGGAAGGGGTTCGGACGATAACCTGAAGGTGGACTTTTTAGGCATAGATGCAGTTGGATGGCGGTCTATGTACTTTGTCGTAATGCCCAATTAAATCTCACTATACTTATCATGTCATGTATGTGCATTGTTATGCCCTCTCTATTTGTCAATTGCCCGACTGTAATTTGTTCACCCAACATGCTTTTATCTTATGGGAGAGACACCTCTAGTGAGCTGTGGACCCCGGTCCATTCTTTTAATACTTGAAATACAAATCTGCTTTGCAATACTTGTTTTCTTGTTTTCTCTGCAAACAATCATCTTCCACACAATACGGTTAATCCTTTGTTACAGCAAGCCGGTGAGATTGACAACCTCCACTGTTTCGTTGGGGCAAAGTACTTTGGTTGTGTTGTGCAGGTTCCACGTTGGCGCGGAATCTCCGGTGTTGCGCCGCACTACATCCCGCCGCCATCAACCTTCAACGTGCTTCTTGACTCCTACTGGTTCGATTAAACCTTGGTTTCTTACTGAGGAAACTTGCCGCTGTGCGCATCACACCTTCCTCTTGGGGTTCCCAACGGACGTGTCAACTACACGCATCAAGCAAATTTCTGGCGCCGTTGCCGGGGAACGAAGAAAAGTTACACCAAAAAGATTTCTAACTCCCACGTCAACTACACGCCAGCAGCGTGCTGTTGGATCCTCTGCGAATAAAGGGCCCTTATCATACATATAGAGCATCAAAGGTTTGGAAAATCCCCCTCTATGCTCGTGGTGATCTAGGGAGGGTGATTTACAGGCTTTTTGTTGTTGGGCTTTGAATTTGCTTTAGGGGAGTTATGAAGCTACTCTCGGGAGTTCATCCACGATGGCTCCATGGTCCCCATCATTGCAGATGGTCACCGGCCACTCCCACCTCGCTTATCGACTTCAGTTTCTTCCGGTCGGCAGATAACAACTCTTCTCAACGTCTAGGCTATCATGCCAACAAGGAGCCCCCTCTACTCCGTCAGATAGCTTGCTCCCGTCATCTCGTCCCAAGTGGTTTCGCTCCCGTTGATGCCTCGGTTGACTACGTCGGGAAGCTCCGGCAAGGTGGATAAAGAGCATGACCCGATAATGTTTTCTAGATTTTTATAGGGTCCTTTATGCAAAAAAGGGCATATGTTGTAATTTTTCCTTTTCTATGTGGCCCTATTGTAAAATATAACTTGTTTAATGAAGATTCTTGGCCCTTTGGGGCCTCTCCTATTAATTTTATTTTTCCGTATGAGGCATCATGACAACCCCACAAGAAAACTATCCATCAAGATGTTCCTCATTCGTGTGATGGTGGTGTCATTTTTGCATAACCTCATGCCAATACTGATAATAATAGACCCTAGTTCATTTGACGGCTTGAAAAATAAGCCACCTTCTCCCTAACATCTCCCATAAGCCGTGCAACTTATTAGTTGGGGCTTGTGAATCACTTATCTCATAACCAATTTAGAAGCTCTAATTAATAAGTTTGGTGACTTATGGAAGAAGCTAGGGAAGTGGCAACTTAGTTTTTAAGCTGGTGAAAGAACATACCTTACTTGCTACACAAATTTTTATACATTAGTGACACTGACATACATAGGGGTGTTTGGTTTCTGACCACAATTTATGAAGGCAAAGTTTAGCAATTTAACACATGTTTGGTTTTTCTTGCCAACTCATGCCATCTTTTTCTGGCTTCTAAATTCTCAGGCACACTTTTATGGCTGCCAAACTTAGGCTTGCTATAGTATGGTCAAGAACCAAACATACTTAGTCACTAATAAGTTTTGACTTAATGTCCTTCTCTGTCCGAGATACGACCCTATAAACCACAATGGATGTCTTGATTTTCCTCCAAAAAAAAAATACCGTTAAGACAAACAAAATAAATGGCAGATTTTGATTCAGCCAGTACAAAACATTGTGAGTGGAGTATGTTTGTTTTAGCCCATGATTTTCACACCAAATATGGCCAGCCAAATTTTTCTTTGATATTTTAGTACTCCATCAGATCCAAATTAGTTGACTTTATTTTGGATAGTATCTAGTTAACAAATTCGTCTAGCTACATCCGTATCTGAACAAAGTAAAGTTAGCTATTTGGATGAGAGGAACTATTACATAAGTTGGAAAAGTAAGCTTAATAATTGGTCAAAATGGCATTCGTCGAAATGTCATATTGGCATTGCAAGTACTTGGAGCAGGTAAATTTTGGCAACGATCCAAACAAAATCTAGGTTGTTCAGCCCATGCTAAAAGTGAATGCTTCCAGCCGTCCACCGACCACACAGCCGACGGTTCACACCACGGGCACACACCACACACCCAGTAGTCGACCGGCGACATGACCCGCCGCCGGCTCCGTCCCCGCCGCGCTGCGCCACCGGCGGCGCTGGAAGTCGACGACCTCCTCCGGAAGATTTTCCTCCTCCTTCCCCCTCAGCCATCTACCTTGCCCCGCATCTCCGCCGTCTGCAAGCAGTGGCGCAGCGTCGTCACGGACCCCCGGTTCCTCCGCGGCTTCCGCGACCACCACCGGATACCTCCGGTCCTCGGCCTCGTCATGGGGTACACCGGGCACCCCTTCTTCAGGTCCAATCTCAGGTCTCCAGATCTCATCCCGCATGAGTGCTTCTTCCCTCCAGACATCCTCAATCACTACTATATGGAGTTGATGGGCTGCCGGCATGGACGCGTCCTCTTTTTTGACCGGAGCCTGCTCCGGATAATTGTGTGGGACCCAGCCACCGGAGACCTCCGTTGTGTGTCCGTCCCACCAAGGTTCGACGACAAGGACATTGTTGTCTTCAACGCCGCCGTGCTTTGCGCTGCCAGCGACGAAGGTCACGTCCATGGGGATTGCCACTCGAGCCCCTTTCAGGTGATCTTGATAGGTATCCACTTAGATGAGAATCGAGCACTTCCCCCGATCTACTCATCGGTCTACTCATCCAAGACCAGAACATGGGGGGGTCTCATCTCAACAGTAGGAATTCAATATTCCGATATGTATGATATGAGTGGTATGACCAGTCCAGCTACCCTTGTTGGGGATTCTCTTTATTGGCCGTTTGACTGGTATAAGGATGGCATGCTTATATTTGATTTGGATAGACAGAGCCTAGTTAGTATCGAGATGCCAGATCTGAGGTACTATGATTTAAACAGCTTTTAGATCATGCCGACAGATGATAGCACTAGCAGTATTCGCCTTGCTATTCTGGAATACCAAAAATTTGAAATGTGGGAGAGGAAGGTTGACTCTGATGGTGCTGCTGGATGGGTGCTGCAGGAGACCTTTCAAATGAACACGATCCTCGGTCTAGGGCGTATGGGGGGAAGGGACAATCTGATATTGGGATATGATGAAGATGATCATGCAGTTTATGTAAGGACAGACATAGGTGTCTGCGTGATTCAACTCAAGACAATGCAGTTCAAGAATCTTGGTAAAGATGATTTCACGACCACCCACTATTATCCATACAGAAGTTTCTATACTGCAGGTATTTCACTGTCTTAACATTTCCAGAAAATAAGAAACTTAGGAAGATCCAAATTATTTTTAGTTCTTAGTTGCTGACATTTATTTCTTTTCTAACTGTAAATCTTTCACTCTTCAGATCTAGATACTTCTTGTTGACGTTTACTCTTTCAGATGTTCAATCTAGTGTGTATCCTGTCATTTTCCACACCTTTCATATCTTATGGAATTACAAAGAAGCGCATTTATTTTTATTGAATTTATCTGTTTCTCAATCCTCCTTGTCCAAGCTTGAATGTTTTCTTTCATTTCCACATTTGTCGTATCTTGTTGTATTTAGATGTTCAGCTGCTGACAGGTTGGTGTGTGGCAGGAAAAAAAAGGTAGTTAGGACATGAAACAATATTTTTCTGATTGTCTCTGAACTATAGTTTAACTTTTAGATGGTTGATTATCTTCTGCAACTTCGCCTTTGTCTCCCCTCCCGTCGTTTATTTAGTTCTTTTTTCATTTTCTCAATCTGATACAATTTTTCTTGCTAGTGAGTGACTTGTCAGTATGCAAAAGAAGAGTTTGTTGCATCTCCAAACCTCTAGCGAATGATGGCAGCAGTACTTCAAGGGGAGTAGGAGTGGTAGGAGGCAATGCCACAGCTACCTCTAGTGGAACTGTACTGAAAGGAGGTAAGATACATGTATCTTGGTTTTAAGGGCTATGACCTGTTAGACATTGGCGACTGGGACTTGGTTATGTCAATTAATAGCTGACATGTGGGCGTCTATAGTTATATCCTTAATTAAAAATTGATTTTCTAGTTTGTTAGTTAGCCCTTCCATTTGAAGTTTTACAGAAAATGTTGAATTCTTAGTGCTGTTATTTGTTAACAAGACTCTTTGGGATTGGGGATGTGGGGACAGCTATTACTTGTGGTTGAGTCCTTTATTCTTCTCGTTTTTCAGGAGCGTTTGACAAGTCAAAGCACGGAGCTAAAGTAATGGATGCGGATCTTGTGCCTAGCCGGGTTCTAACACAAACTCGAGTCGACGTGATATTCAAGAAAGAGATGGAGACAAGATCAAAACTTAGCAAAGCTTGGGCAAAATGGTTTCGCAGCAATGGCATTCCTGAAAGTAAGGCTGACTGCCCACACTTCCGCAGTGCTATGAAGTTGACACAGCAGCTAGGTACCCGCTTGCCTGTTCCTACAGGTGACGAACTAGGTGGCGTAAATCTGGATGCCAATGAGGAAGAACTTCCATAAGTACATGCGAATGTGAACTACTTGCCATGGACTGATGACTCCTGCTTTTGTAATCAGGTGTAGGGTTAGTTAAGTACTACCTGATGAACTGTACCGAGTTCTTCCGAACCCTGTACTTATGATTTTAGGAACTTTGATCTAGTGATGTTGAGTTGCTGAGCTGGTGATGCAGTATTTGCTAGTTTCCTCAGGCTGTTATTCGTCATATCGTTTTTTATTTTTATATTCTTGCGGTTGATAAACACAGTGGCTACTGTACTCGAATTCTTCAGATTTCCTCCATTTTCACCGCTGGTTTCATTTCTGGATAATGAATAAGATAAAAGCAGCATCCCCAAAAGAAATGCTTATTGCGGCACAAACTACTAAGGCACGTCAAAACTGAAAACACACGAAGCAAGGCAAGAAGAAGCATTTTTGTTCAGCAAAGCGGATCCAAGCGGATGAGATCAGCCAGTAAAGAAGGATTGATATTCAGCAAAGCGGATCCAAGCATTTTTGTCTTATAACCCTACACCTGTTCAGCAAAGAAAGCATGATCTTTTTCTAATTTCAATCAAATGTTGTGTGTGGGTTGTGGACGAGGCGTTTTTGCACCCAGGAGTATATGCTCCCGGTTTTTAAAATGACTTATAAACATAGTTCAAAATATTAAAAGATTCTGAACAAAAGATGGATGCGTACATCCCCATATTATATGTGCTCATAAAGTCGTTTTGTGGAAAACCGATATTTTTATGTCGTGTGCAAAAAGACAAATTTTGGTGCTTAAAAAGAGCTTTTGACAAGACTCTTTTTTATTTTTATTGCATAGGACACAAAAAATATCAAATTTTCGCGAAACTTGGTGTGCATACATATGATGTCAACATATACACGCCAAATTTTTATTCAGATTTTTTAACATATTCAAATATTTGTTTGGATACCAGGAGCATATGCTGGTTTTCCAGTTTTGTTTTAGTAACCAAATTTGAATGAGAGGAGCTTTTCCATTCTCTCTCCTCTCTTTCTCTCTCCTCTATCCGTTGAGAGTCCACCACCGCTCCCGGCTCCTCCCCTCTCGTCTCCGGCGGCCTCGCTGGCCGGAGAGGGGTGGGGGAGGAGGCCGGCTCCTCCTTGTTCATAGTAGCAGTAGGTTAGCTCTAGGTGTTGTTCCATTTATGGAGTTTGACGTTATGCCGATGGGAATAAGGTCGTCGGACCTCTCAGGAGGTTCATGGCGGCTGTCGGCGGTGGTCTTCCTACTTATGGTGCTCCAGGGGTTGGAGCCAAAGATAGGCGGCGAGGATCTCGCAGTCTACCCTCTAAGTAAGCCCGTCGGTGGTGCTGCTGCTCAGCTTCGATCTGGTGGCGTTGCTCCTGTTCTTCTTCTTGGCCGACATGATGACAGAATGAAAATGGAGAGAGCAGCTGTTGTTGCAAGATCTAGGTGGCGTGGGAGTTGTTCGCGAGCGGAACACATGGTGGCCGACTATGCTGCCGTGATCTTTGGCCGACATGGCGGTCCTTCTACAACCTCCATTGTAGAGGTCGTTTCTTCGATCCCTCGCCGGAGCTCGGTGCCTCTAGGGAACCAAGTGGTTCATCCCCGGATTCTTAGAAGTGGCCGACGACGGGATCTCTTCATCGGGAGAGGGTTCTCGAGCATCGAGCCATCTGATTTCGGCGGCAATGCCTGGAGATCGCCGACGACTAGCGGCAGAGATGCATGTGCCCTTGATTGCTATTTATCTTTTTTAGACAAGGTGTTTTTGCATATGTTAAGGCCTTATCTTCAAATACTAGGTTCTATAGGGCGGGTGTTGTAAAGAGCCTCGATTGAACCTGCCACGTGTTGGTTTAATGGAGCTCCTTCGGAGTTTTCCAGTCCCCTCTTCCTTTAAAAAAAAGTAACCAAATTTGAAGGTGTATATAAAAAAAATCTGACCCTTGCCAAATCCCTAATTCCCTGGCCCTGGCCGAACAAGTCCTCCATTCGACAGTTCACTCTCAGGACCTCAGCCCAACAGTCAGCCACAACATGACCCATCGCCGCCATCCCGCCCTGCCGCCGGCGACACTGGAAGACGACGACCTCCTCCGGAAGATTTTCCTCCTCCTCCCGCCTCAGCCCTCCGCATTTCCCCGCCTCTCCCTCGTCTGCAAGCAATGGCGCGGCGTCGTTACCGACCCCCAATTCCTCCGCGGCTTCCGCGACCACCACAAGAAACCTCCCCTGCTCGGTCTCGTCATGGGCTACACCGGATCACCCTACTTCAGGTCCGATCTCGACCCTCCATACCACATTCCGCACGAGCGCTTCTTCCCCCCAACCATCCTCGACCTACACATGAACTTGTTCGACTTTTTTCTTCCAAACGACCATTTTAGGTCGGATTTCATTACCCAGGGATAACGAAACATAGTAGCACATCCAGGCGTGAGCACAAAAAAAGAAACAAAAACCATTACAGCCGCCGCCTAATGCTAACGACACACATCATAGGAGTTTTAAGTGCATGCCCAGGGTACAGGGCCACCAGCACAAACTAGAGAAAACGACTGCATGGGAACTAAGATCACCACTGACACAGGAAACGAGTCATCAATCTTGCTTGTCCAGCTCCATCTCGTCAACGCCAGCAATCTTGATTGTATCACCGATTCGTAGAGGAGCTTGCACACGATGAGCACCATCTTGAAAAGAAGCAGCATTGGAGGTAGCGGCGCTAGCAAGTCGCAGCAAACCATCAACACCCGCCTGTAGATCGGCAGCATCTTTCTCCCCATGCAAACCTGCCCAATATTTCATGAAAATAGTGGAATAACTGATTAGCTCCACCGGACTACTGATCAATTTATGCTCAAAACAGGCACGGTTCCGAAGCTTCCAAATGGCCCAGCAAATTGCAGCTAACCCCGCAATTTGCGTGTTTCTGCTAGCAGGCAAGAACTGAGGAAGCCACCAGAAATATTGTGTAAAGGATCCTGGTCTGGATGGGGCACCAATTAGCTTTCCCACAGCACTCCACACAAATTTTGCAGCTGGACAGGTGAAGAAAAGGTGAGAAATGGATTCATCACAAGCACAGAATTGACAAGTGGCTCCTCCTTGCCAGTTCCTCTTCAACAGGTTGTATTTTGTAGCAATGGCATTGTGCCAGATCATCCACTGCCAAATTTTGATTTTCAGAGGGATTTTGCTCTTCCAAAGATGTTTAAAAGATCTGTCCAGGCCTGCACCACACAAGTGTTTGTAAACAGACTTAACAGAAAATTTACCACTTTTTGTCCATTTTCAGACAGCTCTATCTTGTTCATCTGTGAGTATGGTTTGAGACATAATTTGGTTTAGTCCATGAATTTGCCAAGCAAGGTCAGGAGTCATCCATCTCCTGAAAGAGAAACTCCAGTGCATGTCAGCTGCTTCTGCCACAGAAACCTCCTGCTCATTGCATATATCATAGATATCTGGAAATCTATCTTTTAAAGGTATCTGATCACACCAAGATTCACACTAGAAGCTTGTATCCCTTCCATTCCCCACATTCATCCTTCTACCAGCCAGATATATCTGTTTGACTTGTAACATATCAGTCCAAAGAGGAGAATCTCCAGGCCTTTTTTTGTATAGCAGACACCACCATGTGCCATATATTTTTGTTTCATTATTTTTTGCCAAGGACCTGAGCCATTCTCCAATTTCCACCACCATTTGCACATCAGGCTAACATTGAACTTGTGAAGATTTTTTATACCCAAACCACCCTTTTTCTTGGGTTTACATATCCATTTCCACCTCACAAAATGGTATTTCTTTTTCTCTGCACTGCCAGCCCAAAAGAAAGTTCTTATAGGTTTGTCCATCTGTTCAATATTAGTTTTATGGAGCAATCTCATAGACATCTGATAAACAACAATGCTTGAAAGACATGCATCAATCTTGACCACTCTCCCACCAATAGACATTGTATTTCCCATCCAGCCACCCATTTTTTTTCTTTGTTTTCTCTCCCAGGAAGCTCATTTCAGCAACAGATGGTTTCCTGGCACACACAGGAGTGCCTAGATATTTAATAGGCCAACTCCCTTGCTGACAATTAAACAAGGAGACAAATTATGTGCTTTCACTTCATCTTCTAGAATCATCATAACCTCACTCTTTTCAAAATTAATCTTCAGGCCAGACATTGACTCAAAAGTATAAAGGATAAGTTTCAGATTCACAGCCTGTTCTTCATTGTCTTGGATAAGAAGGATAGTATCATCAGCATATTGAAGGATAGCAATACCCTTTTCCACCAAGTTATTTGCCAACCCTGTGATAAGACCATTTTGTTGTGCTAGGGTAACCATTTTAGACAAGCTGTTTGCAGCCATATTGAACAAAAAGGGAGCAAAAGGATCCCCTTGCCTTACACCTTTATGGCTAGAGAAATAAGGACCAATTTTGTCATTAACTTTCACACTCAAAGTACCATTGGTTACCACATTCTTTATCCAAACCATCCAGTTTTCACTAAAGCCCTTCTGGGAGCAGCAATCAAACAGAAAATTCCAGTTAACTTTGTCATAAGCTTTCTCAAAATCAATTTTCAACACTATCCCCTGCTGTTTTCTGAATTTACTCTCCCTCAGAACTTCTTGCAGCAGCATTACTCCATCAGTGATGTATCTCCCTTTAATGAAGGCTGTTTGACACTGTGCCAACAATTTCTCCATCACTGGAGCAACTCTGACAGTTAAAGTTTTGGTGAAAATTTTAAAAAGAACTTGTAGCAGGCAAATGGGTCTGAATTTTTGAATTCTATCTGCCTCCACCCCTTTTGGAATCAGAGTAACAATGCCATAGTTGATTCTGGCCAGATCAATCCTATGATAAAAAAGATCATCAAAAACCGCCATGATATCAAATTTAATAATCTCCCAGCACACTTGATAGAATTCAATAGGAATTCCATCAGGACCTGCTGCTTTATTTTTTTTTCCATTTGGTCAACAACATTTTTCACTTCTTCCATAGTAAATTTCCTGTCCAAGAGCTCTCTGTCATTGTCATCCAATTTCTCTTCCCTGTTCCATACATCCTCCCTCAATCTCACACCTTTGTCATCAACTGGACCAAACAGATTTTTGTAGAACTCTGTAGCATGCTGTAGCAAATCATCATCCCCTTGTACCACAGAATCCCCATTTTTCAAAGAAAAAATAGTAGATTTTCTTTTGCAACCATTAGCAATTCTATGAAAGTAAGCTGTATTACAATCTCCCTGCAGCAACCAATTATCTCTGGATCTCTGTCTCCAGAAGGTCTCTTCCTTGTCAAGAATATCAAGCATCTCTTGCTGCAGCTCAGTCTTCCTCTGAATGTCTGTATGTGATAAGGGAGAAATTTCTTCTTTCAATTCCAGCTCAGCTAGGGAAAGAGAAATCTCCCCTTTTCTTTTTTTGTACCTCCCTCTCAGATTATGTCCCCAACCTTTCAGACAGTTCTTAACATTTTTTAACTTCTTCAGCAACTTATCAAGGCTATTAGTAGCTCTAACTCTTTGTTGCCAAGCTCTGTCCACTCTAGCAAGGAAGTCTTCTTCCATAATCCAGCTTTTCTCAAATCTGAATTCATATTTCTTTTTTGGTTTGTCCTCCATGGTGTCCAGGATGAGGGGATTATGATCAGAAATGTCTCTGTTTAACTTGTGCACAGTTGTCAAGGGGAAAAGGTCTTCCCAGGCACTACTCATCAAAAATCTGTCCAATTTTTCAAGAGTAGGAACAGTCTGACTATTTGTCCAAGTGTATTGGCCACCTGACATATGAATTTCTCTGAGAGCATAAGTATTAATAATGGAATTAAACATATCTGACCATCTATTGTTTCTCATCCCTTTATTTTTTTCAGAGGAAAATCTTATGATATTAAAATCACCACCAATGAGAAGAGGGAGTCTCTGATCACTACAGACCATACCAAGCTCTGTTAGCAAATCATCTTTATCACAAACCTGAGCAGCACCATAAACAATCACCAAGTACCACTTCAAATTGATTTTCAAATCCAGCAAGGAGACTTTGATAAAGAACTTGCCAACAACAGTATCAGTAATGGAGAATCTGGATAGCCTAAAACCACCCAGAATTCCACCACTTCTACCAATGGAACTAATCCATTTCCAATCAAATTGCCCTTGAGGATCAATATTCCTGAAAAAAGCAGGAGAATAATCTTTCTTGATAGTCTCTTGCAAACCCAGGAAATCAACATTTTGTTCACTGATAAAATCTGACAGAAACTTGCTCATGCCTTTCTTACTCACACCTCTGCAATTAAAAGTGGCTCCTATCATAAATACTTTGGTTTTTTTCCTGCATCTGGTTCCAGTAACAATGTCACTCAAAGGGTGATCATTGCATACTTTCACCGAGGCAGCACATGATTTTGATTGTGCCCCTCCAAAGGAACCACCTGATTTTGTTGGTGTCCCCTTCCATCTTCTAGTTTTACCAGCACTTCTCTTTTTCTTCTTGCTTCTTCTAGAAACAACAGGTGTGAAGTCATCATCATCTTCTAGCTCTTGATCTCTCCCAAAGCCCAAAAGCAACACTCTTTCTGAATCTGAATCCACCTCATTCTCATGTGTGTTTTGAGCTATAGCAACAGCATGTCTAGCATGTTCCAGATCTTTCAGATAATTAATTTTTTCCAAGGTAAAAGTTTCAGGGTTGACCCCCATTTCAAGGGCCCTATTATGAATAACATCATCATCAAGTAAAGCAAAGGAATTATGGGAGGTAAGATTGGTACCTGTAACATCTCTTGCAGCTGCAGATCTGCTTGCTCTCTCAGGAATTCTTGTGGAATGTAAGTCTTGGGATATGATCCTGGAGCTCATCCTGACATTTTGTGGGCCACCACCTGCTTGATGCAAATTTTCATTAATACCAGTGCCATCAGCAGTTTCCATATCAGTAGGATTGTCAACTTGGGAGAGAGGATCTTCTTGTGTGCCATCAATCTCTGACCGAGAACCATCGACAGACAAATTAGCAGCAACCCTTTCTTGCCTGGAGGGAGCAGCTAAAGCCATCACACCTGTACCAGGATTTATGTACCTCTCAGAAGTTGCAGCACTTTCAGAATCAGTGGTGTCATAGTCAACCTGTTCCTCAGATAGATCTTCCTCATTAACAGCTTCCAAAATGGGTCCCAACTCATCCCTGTATTTCTTCTGAAACATGAAAGTCTTGTCACTGCCAGATTTGGTCAGGTTGTGAAGAAATTGTGTGTAAGAAGGAGAAGCCGAGGCACTAGATGAAGCTTGACCAGGGGATAAAACAGCTCGGACAAAAGCATCAGGCACAGACTTGTGTACACCAGACAAAGAGTCAGAAATAACATCTTTGTTGTTGGGAGGAGGAGGGGAACTAGACGTTCCAGCATCGATATGTTTCTCTGTTGTATCGAAAGGGTTCAGTTCAAATAATTTCCTCTTACCATTGTCTCTGCCAGCAGCCACATAGACAGCAGCAGCAGTCTGCCTGTTTGAGCCAACATTCCTGTCAGAGTTGTTATTGGTTTTTGGGGATGCAGACTGTGAACCTGCATCAGAGTTATTTCTGCCAGTCCTCTGTCTCTTGGGGGTCCCATTGTCACCCAACCCACCTTGATTAGTATCAGCAACCATGATTCTGGTACCAGGGTTAGGGATTGGTTCACACAATTCCCTAGTATATTGGAACTCGTAGAACCCACTCTTGATCTCACCAATGCGTGTATTTGGAACCAAGGACAAATCCTGGCTTCCAATTTTGACTCTCACATAAGAAAAATTCCTCAGGAAATTCTTGTCAAGTGCAAGAGGTTTACCCACAAGACTGGCAGCATAAAACACAGTGGACCTATTCCTGAAATTCATAGGTATACCTTTAACTCTAAACCATGCTTCCTCCATCACAGAAATTGGCTGAATATCACCAGACCATTTTTCCAGCGAAATAATGGCACCAGGAACAGTTTTCATGAAGAGTTTACCAAAGTGAGCTAACTCATTGATTGCTTTTGCTGAAGGAAATCTTGTTCTAAATTCGGTAGGGGACACTTCTTTGGCAAAAAATCTCCAGTTTATCTTCATAGATTCAGCCCAAACATTAAACTCATGTTCAATATTTCCGCAATTAACATCCCCCTTCTCAACTGTGATATGAGCGTAATTCAACTGCTCCACGGGTTGAGACTCTATCTCACGAACTGGAATCGAGTAGAAGCCGGACCCAAATTCTTCACTGCCAAAGAACGGCGCCTTATACTCCCAGAGCTCTCTATTCTGACAAACCTCTATATGATGTTCGCCGCAGCAGTTGATACATGACCCCTTAAACTGTTTGAATCTATTATCAGTTGCCTTCGAACCAGCAATAACCAAGCTAGGTGCTGGTGGAGGTACAGAGGACCCCACCGGTTCATGTATGACAGGAGCTAAAGGAGAAGTGTTCAAACTAGCTTCGGACTGCTGTTGATTCAGGCCAACTTCAACCCTATCAGAACCTGCAGCTGCTACTGGAGGCGGAATGGAGGAGGAGATATTCTGACTTACATCGACAGATCTATGAAGATCCTCCAAGTGCGAAGAAGCTCCAGATAGCATCTCGGATCTATGCGCCCAGCGATCCCGAGTGCGAGCTTCCTCCTCCAAGCGGCGCTTGTCCGCCAGAGCCCGCTCGCGGGCCACACGCTCAGAGATGCGAGAGGCCTCCCGACGACGATCCTCATCCGGACGACGGCGCTCCTCGACACAGCGACGCTCCTCCGCCCGAAGCCTCTCCTGATCTGCAAGTCTTCTATCTTCCTCACGACGACGCTCATCTTTGAAACGCCAATCTGCATCACGGCGCCTTTCCTCTTCCCAACGTCGCTGTTCGTCCCGACGATCTGCCTCCGATCCAGGCCGAGGACGGTTGGCGAAGTAATTTCTCGACGGAGATCTCCTCGGAGAGGGACGCCTAGGGCCCCCATAGCGGCGATCCATCAGCGGAGGCGACTGCAGCACTTGAACAATGATCTCTGGTCGCCGGAGACAACGCCAGACCAGATCTGCGGTGGATTTGGAGGTGGGGAATGTGGTCGCGGTGTAAGCTGGGGTGGGACGAAGATGACTGCGCCAGTTTGGTGAGATCTAGGGTTAAACCTGGGTGGCGTAAAGACAGATAAGGACGCTGTTTGCACAGTGATGGGCTACGGCCCAGAAGCGAGTTGGGCGCAGGCCGCCATGGATCGGGCTGAGCCAAGCTGCTCACCTAATCGGACCACATCGCAAACACGCACAGAGGGCGGCTCACGATGAAAATCACGACACGTATGAGCAGAGTTCTTCGATTCCGGACCAATTTTGACCCACAAGCTATTGATCCTTCGACTAGCACTACAGGAATGGCCGGAGACGCCGACGGCCAAACCCTACGCCGAGGGCTTTTTGTCGGGGCCGTCGGCGTACGGCCTCGCCGGGGCAGCGCCGGAAGCCGGCCGTCGGCGTTTAGGTACCGTCGGTGTACAGGTTCCTACGCCGAGGGCAGCCGTCGGCGTCTATCTGGCCCTCGGCGTAGGTACCAGCATAGCTGCTGCCAGAGCGGCGACGCAACGGCGCGGTCACGGCGTCAGGTAAGACGCCGAGGGCTACCCTCGGCATAGGGCATGGCCCCCCTATGCCGACGGCCACCCTCGGCATATAGTTTTTTTTTATTTTTCCTTTTTTCTCTCTCTCATATTACTTTATATTATGTTTCTATTATTTATTTACTAGTATGCGTTATGTAAAAAATGGTTCTATTTTTTAAGAATTCCCTAACCCTAACTCTAACTCTAACCCTAACTCTAGCCCTAACCCTAACCCTAGGGTTTCCACATACATTGCTAACGCTAACTCTAACCCTAACTCTAACTCTAACCCTAACCCTAGGGTTTCCACATACATTGCTAACCCTAACTATAACCCTAACCCTTACCCTAGGGGTAGATCTGCGGGGTCCCGCCCTAGGATTTCCCAAGAAACGAGATCACGGAGCGTCGAATTGTTGGAAAACTTGCTTCTGCCCCTAACATATATGTAAAAGTGTGATGTAAGGTTTGGCTAACCTTGGATGTACCCGACGTTGACGATTTCCGCATAATGGGCTAACACTTGGTAAAATCCAGGATCTGTATGTGGAAACCCCGCCATGGCTCAAACGGAGCCTATTTTATGGTAAAGTATGCCCAACCTATGGTTTCCATGTACATATGTCCTAAACAAAGCAAAATAAATAAAAAAGTCCACTGGTAAACCCTCGCACGGAGAAAGCTATAGGGGTAGATCTGTGGGGTCCCCGCCCCAGGGTTTTCCAAGTTACAGACCACCGGAGCGTCGGAATCGCTGGAAAACTTGTGTGCCCACATGGCATGCACAAAAGTGATTTGAGATGGTTTTATATCCAAGGCTACCCCCGGGTGTGTCCGGCTTCTCGGACGGGGGTTCCTACACTTAGGCGGTTCGCATGTATAGGGGGGAACTCCCTCGGAGTTGAACCGGGGAGAAACTTGGGATCATATGGGATGATCCTTGTTTCCACATGTACCTATGACCTAACCAAGCTCAAATGGAGGCATATTCCCACCGGGGGACCTCCGATGGGATGCAGTCAAAGGGGTAGACCGCGCGGTCAACAGAACTAGGGTTTCATCGGAAATCGAGCATCGGATCTAGGGAATGGCCCCAAAACTTATGTGTGTCCACATGGAATGCACAAAAGTGATTTGAGATGGTTTTATATCCAAGGCTACCCCCCCAGGTGTGTCCGGCTTCTCGGACAGGGGGTTCCTACACTTAGGCGGATTCGCATGTATAGGGGGAACTCCTCGGAGTTGAACCGGAGAGAAACTTGGGATCATATGGGATGATCCTTGTTTCCACATGTACCTATGACCTAACCAAGCTAAAATGGAGGCATATTCCCACCGGGGACCCCGATGGGATGCGATCAAAGGGGTAGACCGCGCGGTCAACAGAACTAGGGTTTCGTCGGAAATCGAGCATCAGATGTAGGGAATGGCCCCAAAACTTGTGTGTGTCCACATGGCATGCTCAAAAGTGATTTGAGATGGTTTTATATCCAAGGCTACCCCCCAGGTGTGTCCGGCTTCTCGGACGGGGGTTCCTACACTTAGGCGGATTCGCATGTATAGGGGGGAACTCCCTCGGAGTTGAACCGGAGAGAAACTTGGGATCATATGGGATGATCCTTGTTTCCACATGTACCTATGACCTAACCAAGCTCAAATGGAGGCATATGCCCACCAGGGGACCCCCGATGGGATGCAGTCAAAGGGGTAGACCGCGCGGTGAACAGAACTAGGGTTTCGTCGGAAATCGAGCATCGGATCTAGGGAATGGCCCCAAAACTTGTGTGTGTCCACATGGAATGCACAAAAGTGATATGAGATGGTTATATATCCAAGGCTACCCCCCCAGGTGTGTCCGGCTTCTCGGCCAGGGGGTTCCTACACTTAGACAGATTCTGCATGTATAGGGGGGAACTCCCTCGGAGTTGAACCGGAGAGAAACTTGGGATCGTATGGGATGATCCTTGTTTCCACATGTACCTATGACCTAACCAAGCTCAAATGGAGGCATATGCCCACCGGGGACCCCCGATGGGATGCAGTCAAAGGGGTAGACCGCGCGGTCAACAGAACTAGGGTTTCATCGGAAATCGAGCATCGGATCTAGGGAATGGCCCCAAAACTTGTGTGTGTCCACATGGAATGCACAAAAGTGATTTGAGATGGTTTTATATCCAAGGCTACCCCCCGGTGTGTCCGGCTTCTCGGACGGGGGTTCCTACACTTAGGCGGATTCGCATGTATAGGGGGAACTCCCTCGGAGTTGAACCGGAGAGAAACTTGAGATCATATGGGATGATCCTTGTTTCCACATGTACCTATGACCTAACCAAGCTCAAATGGAGGCATATGCCCACCGGGGACCCCCGATGGGATGCGATCAAAGGGGTAGACCGCGCGGTCAACAGAACTAGGGTTTCGTCAGAAATCGAGCATCGGATCTAGGGAATGGCCCCAAAACTTGTGTGTGTCCACATGGCATGCACAAAAGTGATTTGAGATGGTTTTATATCCAAGGATACCCCCCGGTGTGTCCGGTTTCTCGGACGGGGGTTCCTACACTTAGGCGGATCTGCATGTATGGAGGGGAACTCCTCGGAGTTGAACCGGAGAGAAACTTGAGATCATATGGGATGATCCTTGTTTCCACATGTACCTATGACCTAACCAAGCTCAAATGGAGGCATATGCCCACCGAGGGACCCCGATGGGATGCGATCAAAGGGGTAGACCGCGCGGTCAACGGAACTAGGGTTTCGTCGGAAATCGAGCATCGGATCTAGGGAATGGCCCCAAAACTTGTGTGTGTCCACATGGAATGCACAAAAGTGATTTGAGATGGTTTTATATCCAAGGCTACCCCCGGGTGTGTCCGGCTTCTCGGACGGGGGTTCCAACACTTAGGCGGTTCTGCATGTATAGGGGGAACTCCCTCGGAGTTGAACCGGAGAGAAACTTGAGATCATATGGGATGATCCTTGTTTCCACATGTACCTATGACCTAACCAAGCTCAAATGGAGGCATATGCCCACCGGGGACCCCGATGGGATGCGATCAAAGGGGTAGACCGCGCGGTCAACGGAACTAGGGTTTCATCGGAAATCGAGCATCGGATCTAGGGAATGGCCCCAAAACTTGTGTGTGTCCACATGGAATGCACAAAAGTGATTTGAGATGGTTTTATATCCAAGGCTACCCCCAGGTGTGTCCGGCTTCTCGGACGAGAGGGTTCCTACACTTAGGCGGATTCTGCATGTATAGGGGGAACTCCCTCGGAGTTGAGCCGGAGAGAAACTTGGGATCATATGGGATGATCCTTGTTTCCACATGTACCTATGACCTAACCAAGCTCAAATGGAGGCATATGCCCACGGGGGACCCCCGATGGGATGCAGTCAAAGGGGTAGACCGCGCGGTCAACAGAACTAGGGTTTCATCGGAAATCGAGCATCGGATCTAGGGAATGGCCCCAAAACTTGTGTGTGTCCACATGGAATGCACAAAAGTGATTTGAGATGGTTTTATATCCAAGGCTACCCCCAGGTGTGTCCGGCTTCTCGGACAGGGGGTTCCTACACTTAGGCAGATTCTGCATGTATAGGGGGGAACTCCCTCGGAGTTGAACCGGAGAGAAACTTGAGATCATATGGGATGATTGTAGGAAAACGTTGCATAGAAAACAAAAAATTTCCTACCGCGAACACGCAATCCAAGCCAAGATGCAATCTAGAAGACGGTAGCAACGAGGGGGTATCGAGTCTCACCCTTGAAGAGATTCCAAAGCCTACAAGATGAGGCTCTTGTTGCTGCGGTAGACGTTCACTTGCCGCTTGCAAAAGCGCGTAGAAGATCTTGATCACGATCGGTTCCGGCGCCACGAACGGGCAGCACCTCCGTACTCGGTCACACGTTCGGTTGTTGATGAAGACGACGTCCACCTCCCGTTCTAGCGGGCAGCAGAAGTAGTAGCTCCTCTTGAATCCGACAGCACGATGGCGTGGTGTCGGTGGCGGTGAAGAACTCCGGCGGAGCTTCGCTAAAGCTACGCGGAAGATATGGAGGAGAGGGGGCGGCTAGGGTTTGGGAGGGGGTGGCCGGCCACTTCAAGGGGGCGGCCGGCTTGTGGTCTTGGGGTGGCCGGCCCCTCCCTTGGCCCCTCATTATATAGGTGGATCCCCAAGAGTTGGTCTCCAAGTCTTCGAATAAGACCCG
>NC_061514.1:272227566-272294304 GCF_022539505.1 Lolium rigidum
GTAATGTCTTTTGGACTCACTAATGCCCCCGCCTACTTCATGAATCTCATGAACAAGGTTTTCATGGAATACCTGGACAAGTTTGTGGTAGTGTTTATTGATGACATCTTGGTTTATTCCAAAACTGAGGAAGAGCATGAAGAACATCTACGACTCGTTTTGGGCACCCTTAGGCAACATCGACTGTATGCTAAGTTCAGTAAATGCCAATTTTGGCTCAAAGAAGTTGGATTTCTTGGCCACGTATTGTCAGCCGAAGGACTCTCTGTTGACCCCTCTTTGATCAAGTCCATTGTGGACCGACAACCCCCTAAGAATGTTACAGAAGTGAGATCTTTCCTCGGATTGGCGGGATATTACCGCAAGTTCGTTGAAGGATTCTCGAGTATCGCCAAGCCAATGACCCTCCTGCTTAAAAAGGGTAAGAAGTTTGAATGGACAGAAAAGTGCGAAGAAAGCTTTCAAGAGCTTAAAAGACGACTTGTTTCAGCTCCCATCCTAACCATGCCCGACGTCACTAAGGACTTCGTGATCTATTGTGATGCTTCCAAACTTGGTCTTGGAAGTGTTCTCATGCAAGAAGGGAAGGTGATCTCTTACCTCTCCCGACAGCTTAAACCTCACGAGGCCAATTACCCCACCCATGATCTGGAGTTAGCCGCCGTAGTTCACGCTCTCAAGACATGGCGCCATTATCTTATAGGAAACAGGTGTGATATATACACTGATCATAAAAGCCTCAAGTATATTTTTACCCAAAGGGAGTTGAACATGCGACAAAGGAGATGGATTGAGCTCATCAAGGACTATGATCTTAGTATCCATTATCACCCGGGTAAAGCCAATGTAGTTGCCGACGCCCTCAGCAGAGAACCCTGTTCCCTCAACTACCGATTGAAAGTCGAGCAACCCCTGCTTTACCAAGAATTTGAAGATTTTGGATTAGAATTGGTTAGCCATGGATTTCTTGCTGCCATGGAAGCCAAACCAACACTACGGGACCAAATCAAGGAAGCCCAAGTAGGACATAAAAGTATTGAAGGGATCAAACGTCGCATGGGCAAGGAAAAAGTAGAAGGATTTTCAATAGATTCAAATGGAGTACTGTGGTACAATGGACGTCTCTGCGTACCAAACATTCCTGAATTGAAAAATCTGATAATGGAGGAAGCCCATAATACTCCTTATTCTATTCACCCCGGAGGATCTAAAATGTATCAAGATTTGAAGGACACCTTTTGGTGGCATGGGATGAAGCGGGATATTGCCTTCTTCATCGCTCGATGTGACGTTTGCCAGAAAGTTAAAGCTGAGCACCAACGCCCCGCCGGATTACTGCAACCTTTGAAGATACCGGTATGGAAATGGGAAGAAGTGGGAATGGACTTTATCACCGGACTTCCCAGGTCTAGCCGTGGACATGACTCCATCTGGGTAATAGTCGATCGTCTCACCAAAGTAGCTCATTTCTGCTCGTCAAAACCACCGATCGTGGAAGAACGTTAGCCGATCTGTATATCTCAAGGATAGTCAGCCTTCATGGAGTTCCCAAGGTCATCGTGTCGATCGAGGACCCCAATTCACTTCTCATTTCTGGAGACAGCTTCACGAAGCCATGGGCACCAAACTATCTTTCAGCACAGCCTACCATCCTCAGACCGGAGGACAGACCGAAAGGGTGAACCAGATTCTGGAAGACATGCTCCGAGCATGTGTTCTCGCTTATGGAACCAAATGGGAAGATTGCCTGCCTTTCGCCGAGTTCTCTTATAATAACAGCTATCAAGCCAGTCTTCGGATGGCCCCCTTTGAAGCCCTCTATGGGAGGAAATGCCGAACCCCTCTCAACTGGACCGAGACCGGAGAAAGCCAAGTGTTCGGCCCAGATATACTTCGAGAAGCGGAAGAACAAGTTCAGCTTATCCGTGACCGTCTAAAAGCTGCACAGTCCCGCCAGAAGAGTTACGCCGACGCACAGCGGCGGGAATTAACTTTCGGCACCGGAGATTTCGCCTATCTTCGGGTAACCCCTCTCAAAGGAATGAAACGTTTTCATGTCAAGGGCAAGCTTGCACCCAGATTTATTGGTCCTTTCAAGGTGCTAGGACGAAGAGGAGAAGTGTCCTACCAACTTGAGCTACCCCCTGAATTGTCAGAATTCCATGATGTTTTCCATATCTCTCAACTTCGGAAATGTCTCCAAGCACCTAACAAAACAGAAGTCTTCAAGGATATCGACTATCGTGTGATAGACCTCAACCACGACTTGACCTACCGAGAGAATCCCATTCGTATCTTGGAAGAAGCCATGAGGGTTACTCGCCGAAGGAAGATTAAGTTCTTCAAGGTCCAATGGAGTAATCACTCTGAAGATGAAGCCACCTGGGAAAGAGAGGACTATCTGAGACAAGAGTTTCCCCATCTGTTCGAACACCTAGCCGTGGAATCTCGGGACGAGATTCTTCTAAGGGGGGAAGGTCTGTAACACCCCATTTTTCAGAACCTGCATTTTTCCTCCTGTTTTAAATTTTGGGCCAACAAAAACTTTTCATTTTATGATTGCTTGAGTTTTTGATTGAGTTCATGTGTGTTCTGGTCTTGAAAATTTCTTTAGGTTTATTAAAATTAGGGAGTTACCTTGGTTAATATTAGAACCCCATTTTAAGATCAGTAGGGTTTGAACCATTTGGTGATTAATTATGACCTTCACCACCATTTCTTTTTCCCTTTACTAAAAAAACCTAGCTTTTGCTGTTGACCCTCACCATCCTAATGAGGGGAAAACACCTCCCTCCCTTATTGGGAAAATGGTATAGTTTCACCTAGGGTTACACCAACACCACCCCATTTTGTTTATGCTCCTCCCATATTTTCCTTCATCTTGTGAAATTGCACTTGGGACACACCATGGCACATGCAATGACATGGACCCTTCTTTTTCTCCCCTGCCCTTTTTCTTCTCTCTTTTCTTTTCTCTTTTGGTTTTTGGCCGAGAGACAAGAGGGGGAACTGTCCCCTCTCTTTTCTTTCTCTCTTCCCTCTCTTTTTTTCTTCTCTGCCTTGGATCGTGGCCGACGCCACTCCCCTCTCTCTGCCCTGGCCCAACCCTGGCCCTTTCTCTCTTTCTCTCTTCTCTGGCCCAAAAACCACCAGCCCACCTCTCTCTCACGCCCAGAAAACCCTAGCTCGCGCGCCAGTCAAGCGACATGATGGCGCGGAGCCTCGCTCGACGCGCCATCACGCCTCGTCTCGCCGCCGCGGCGCCTCGGCTCCCTCCCTTGCTGACGCCACACGCCCGACGTCACCCCGGGGCCCACGCGTGACGCCACCACCCGCTCGCCCGTTGGCCATCGCCACCGCCCACGCCACTGCCTCGCCTCCCACCGCCTATAAAACCCCACCGAGAGGCTCCCCTCTCCCCTCAGCTCCCGACCCACTGCGCCGTCAGGCTGCCTCTCCCACTCCCTGTCCGTTTGGGCAGCCGCCCTCGTCACTGCTGCGACGCGCCCAGGCGCTCACCACGGTCACCGCGTGGGTGACGCGCAGGGGTCGACGCCACGGCGCCAACGCCGCCCCCGCCCTTGATCCCTTTCTCCCATGTCGCCTCTTGCACCTCCTGACCCTGCCCCTCCCTTCTTCTCCTCAGGAACGCCACAGGACGCCGCCGCCCACGACGCTCCGACGCCGTCCGTGACGCAGACGACGCCGAGCGAGGAGGAGCAGCAGCCCCTGGACACCGCCAGCACCCGCACGCCACGCACGCCTACGCCACCGACTCACCTGCATCGGACCACGCCACCGCCAGCCGCTGGTAAGCCGCCGCGCCGCCCCTTTCTTCCTCCGCGCCGGCGAGCGCCGCAGACGTCGTGCACGCGCCAGATCTGGACCGTCCGATCCAGATCGGGCGGGTGCATGGCGCATGCACGGCCACGACGGCGTGCATGGCCACGTCGGCCTGCCGGACCCGCCACGGGCCCCCGGCCTCTTTTCTTTTTCTTCTTTTTTTCACCAGCCACCGGAGAGCCCCACTGGGCCGGCCCATCTGCACCGCACCGCACGGCCCAGGGCGTTCCCGCCCGTTTCTTTTATTTGAAAATTTGTCAAACAAAAATTTAAAATGCAAATCTGCCTGTATACTGTTTCGTTAATAAAATTTGTTTGGTAACTCTGATTTACATGATTCCAACTGCATTAGAACCAGTATGTAATTACCTTTCAGATGCCACTGGCCTTGTATTTTTAGGATTTTTGTACGATTTTTAAAGTATTAAACATGATCACTGTATTCTGGTTAGTATTTCTAATTCCTAAAATTGAAAAATAAATATTTTTGAATGATTCCAATTGTGTTGATCTTGTATTGTTACTGTGCATCTGGGAAAAATACCAGAAGCCTATGTTAGTAAAGATTAGTCTCTGGTGATGATTGTATGTGTGTCACATGAAATGATAGGGTTAGAGTTTGATGTTTTTAATTGAACCTTGATGCATTGTTTATCAAAATGGCCAAATCATGTTTGTTTTCTGCCAAATCACTCCCCTGCATACTTTCCCTTTTATTTGTTACTCTTGGTTTTTGAATATATGTTGATTGTATGTATCGTTTACTTTGGCGACGCTAGATACGAACGAGGGAGAAGTTGAAGGGGAGGACCTTGGAGAAGGATTTGAGGAGGACCAGGGACAAGCCAACCAAGGCAAGCCATCTTTGAACTCTGAATGATGTGGTGTTGGATGTCATTTGTTGATATCCCTAAGCATCTTGTCTCTTTATGTGATGATCTCTCTATGTGGTCTATGTATGGTTGTAATAGGAATAGTTCCTTGTGGTGGTTTTTCATCTTGGTTCACACATGGGAGAGATGCATGGTGTCACGGCCATGCTATTTCCTTGGGTCTTCATAAGTGCTCAACCCGGGCATATACCATTCCTAATTATAGTTTTGCACCCCACCCCTACTTTGTTGAGTAATTAGGTATCAAAGTCTTGATGCTTGGTGTAATTCTCAAATTGAGAGAAGTATGCCGTGTACTCCCTTGAAAAATGGTTGGGTATTACAACTACTCCACTCAAGTAGAATAGTAGCACCACAAATATGAAAGTTTGATGCACCCCCTTTGTTATCATCTTACATGCTTACCTTAAGCAAGTAGGACCCCCTTTTTATGTCACTTACCTATACCCTCTTGAGATGATGATCTACATCTCGGCCATGTTATTATAGTTGTTCCTACTCATGAAATTTTAGGATGGGAACCCCTCAAGGTTTACCTTGTTGTAAATGTTTATGAAAACCTTGGGTGTGTTAGCCCAAGTGTATGGTTTAAGAAAAACAAAGGATCTTGATAAGGATATTTGGGAAAGTGGTTTATGGCTGTTCGTGGAACACCAAGGTGTTGTGGGAAAAACAGATGGTTTCTAAAAAGTGGCACTGCGTATATGTGTACACCAGCCCAACTTTTATTCGCGCAACCACATTATCCAAAGTGGGCACGGGCTTAGTCCGTAGTCTGTTGAAGTTGGCATAAGCACCCTTCACAACTCTCTAGGGAGGGTCAAGATGACCTCCGACGCCGGGTTGCGCTCTGGAGTAGGCAATACATTGTCTTAACTGATAGCCGGACGATTACTGAGGGTCTTCCGTCGTGGCGCCGGAGATACGCTCAAAAAGGAGGTATGCTGCCGGGGTGCCGGGAAGGGGTAAGCCCGCAGGGAAGGACTTGTGCCAAGGGAGATGGGCGAAAGACTATGACTGATTATTCGAGTCTCGCATACTTTCGTATGACGATCCGGGGATGATCCCGGCGGATTTATCAGTTCTTGTGGGGAAAGTGCGCACACTCTGCAGAGTTAAATCTATTCGAATAGCCGCGTCCGCGGTCATGGACGGGTTGCAAAGGTCTACCTTTACCGGGGCTTGAGTTTTGTTTTATTAAATGCTTTACAAAGATGTGTTGTGTTGGTGGTACCGGAAAGGTACGGAAAAAGGGCGTGTATCGACCATATGGAGATGGTCGTGGAAAAACCAAGACCAAATGGGGGACTTCTCCTAGTGTTTCATGTAGAGGAACTCTTCTTCAATAAAGATATAGAGATGTCATAGAACCTTTCCTCGCATATCCATCAATTGAGATGGAGAAATGCAACTCTTCTTCAATAAAGATATAGAGATGTCATAGAACCTTTCCTCGCATATCCATCAATTGAGATGGAGAAATGCAACTCTTCTTCAATAAAGATATAGAGATGTCATAGAACCTTTCCTCGCATATCCATCAATTGAGATGGAGAAATGCAACTCTTCTTCAATAAAGATATAGAGATGTCATAGAACCTTTCCTCGCATATCCATCAATTGAGATGGAGAAATGCAACTCTTCTTCAATAAAGATATATAGATGTCATAGAACCTTTCCTCGCATATCCATCAATTGAGATGGAGAAATGCAACTCTTCTTCAATAAAGATATAGAGATGTCATAGAACCTTTCCTCGCATATCCATCAATTGAGATGGAGAAATGCAACTCTTCTTCAATAAAGATATAGAGATGTCATAGGATGTCTTTTGAAGTATCTTCTTCAATAAAGATATAGAGATGCCATAGAACACCAATAGTGTTCCCTTCACTTGAGAAGCCGGGACGCTATGTCGACACTTGTTGTGGATGCATGCTATATCCACAAGAGAAACTATTCTTCCTCTCTTGTCTCTTTTAGATAGCTTTGTTAGCACCCCTTTTGATGGTTTGCGAGTACAATTCCAAATATACTCACGGCTTTGTCCCTGGCTATTAACTTGGCCAGACTATGAGGAGGACTATGAAGACGATGGAGGATACCAGGACGACTATGCGACCTAGGACGATCTCCAAGTCAGACGCCTGTAGGTCTAAGGCATGACTTGGGCCCGACGACGTTGACGTGTATCCGCTGCTATGTGTTTGAACTTGCCCGTTGTGGCATTTATGTATGACTGGATCATGTGATCCCGCTATTGTAAGACTTATTTATTCGGTACTGTAATGGATGATGTAATTCTGGATATTCAGTTCGGTTATGTGCTCACGGTGCACTGATCATGGGATCGTGAGTTGAATGCATAACAGGGAATTTCGGACAGCTAGTCCGGGGTCCCCACAGTCACACCGGTTCATGAAGGTGGTCGGTCTCCTGGGCGTTCTGCTGGTGCCTCTCCGTCGACTACTCCTGGGACTACTCCCGGTGCCTCTCCGTCGACTTCTCCCGGGCGTAGCACCGGTCCTTCTCCGGTGGTTCTTCTGCAGCTTCTACCGGTGCGCAACCCCGGGCTGCTCGTTTCGCCAACGATAAGGGCGGACACACTCCGCCCGGGTCCTTCCTTCGCTAGTCGGCACCGGGCTTCTTGCTTGCCATCATGTGCTACCTACTACTATGTATTGGATGACATGGCACTCTCCTCTTGTATGCTATTACATGCACCATGTATGCTACTATGTGGATTTCATGCTATTTATGTGAATTATGGTGAATTTGGATGAATTTGGATGCACCATGTATGCTACTATGTGGATTTCATGCTATTTATGTGAATTATGGTGAATTTGGATGAATTTGGATGTATTTGTATGCTACTATGTGGATTTCATGCTATTTATGTGAATTATGGTGAATTTGGATGAATTTGGATGTATTTGTATGCTACTATGTGGATTTCATGCTATTTATGTGAATTATGGTGAATTTGGATGAATTTGGATGTATTGGACCTGCTGAACTGAATTTAGATGAATTGGAACCCAATTTAAATCGAAAAAACCAAATGGTAGGGCATACGCCGAGGGCAATGCCGTCGGCATAGGGCCCTGGCATGACCATATGGTCGAGCCTATGCCGAGGGCATTGCCGTCGGCATAGGCCACATCACCAGGGGACGCGCCACGTAGCTCTGCATGCCCCATGCAGATGCCGAGGGGATTGCCCTCGGCGTATCACGCACAGCTGGCCGCACCTCGTCGCTCCACGTCGCCTCGCCGTCACGCAGGAACGCTTCCTATGCCGAGGGCCAGGCCGTCGGCATCTCCGGCCCTCCGTTAACGGCGACGGCGCGACGGGAGGCTGCGCCGAGGGCTCGGACGCCGAGGGGTGGACGTGGCCGTCGGCGTATGGAGCGTACGCCGAGGGCCAGACGTACGCCGACGGTGTGACTGCGTGTGCCGAGGGAGCTGAACGCCGACGAGGTACGCCGAGGGCTGCCGTCGGCGTAGCCTACGCCGAGGGCCAGGCATGGCTACGCCGAGGGCAGCCGGCCGTCGGCGTAGACGAGCATTCCTGTAGTGTAGCACCGCCATTAGCCGATTCCAATCTGACATCCGGACCAATTTGCTTCAAATTGGCATCGAGAACCGAAACCATACCATCCGCGATGCGTAGAAAACCAGGGGCACGAACAATCTTCCCGTCGATAATCGATATGAGAGCAGCTTTGCATACCTGCTCCGGTGGAGGGAGCAGCCATGGCGGATCGGGGAGAGGAACGGCGGCGGAGGTGGTGGTAGCGGCGGTAGTGGCGGCGGTACCGGGGTCGCCCGTGTCGCCTCTGTGCCCTGTCATCCTCCCCTTTCCTTCAAATCTATATTTGTGTGGACTGCCGCCATGGACGCGTCCTCTTCTACGACCATGCGCGGTACGAGATCTTTGTGTGGGATCCGGCGACCCGAGACCGCCATTGCGCGGTCGTCCCACCATTGTTTGACGAAAAGGAGGTTGGCGCCTATAACGGCGCCGTCCTTTGCGCTGCGCGCGACGAAGGCCACGTGCACGGCGATTGCCACTCCAGCCCATTTCAGGTGGTCTTGATGGGCATCAGCGGTGACTATAAACGAGCGTACGCGTCTGTCTACTCATCCGAGACCGGCATGTGGAGTGATATCATCTCAATAACGAATCGTCCCATGTACGACCTGAGGTGTCCCAGTACCCTTGTCGGAAATGCCATTTACTGGACGTTTGATGGAGATGAGGTTGGCATACTGGAGTATGATTTAGGCAGGCAGAGCCTAGCCAATATCGAGATGCCGCCTGATCTGGAGTACTATAGTCATCTTAGCCTTCGGGTCCTGCTAGCAGATGATGGCTGTATCGGCCTCGCCATGTTATCATACTATAGATTCGAACTGTGGGAGAGGAAGGTCAGTTGTGATGGTATTGCAGGATGGGTGCTGCAAAAGCCCGTTAAACTGAATACGATACTCGGTCTGGGGCCTATGGGGGAGGTGACAACTTGATATTGGGATATGATGAAGATGATCATGTGATTTATGTAAGGACTGACATTGGCGTATGCATGATTCAACTTGAGTCAATGCAGTTCAGGAATCTTGGTAAAGAAAATTTCACCACTACTAGCTATCATCCTTACAGAAGTTTCTATACTGCAGGTAGTTCTCTTCTCTGTCGTTAGATTGGAGGCAAACAAAAAAGATCAAATTACGTTCAGTATATGTTTGCTGGAATAGTGTGATACTGAAGTGTTTGTTCAACTGCTTAACTCTACTTGTCTTGTACTTATTCTCTTTGATTTTATCAAATGAATACAGGACTATTGCCATGGTTAGAGAATGCAGATATTTTTAACTAATTTATCCCATGACTGGATATAGAACCATTGTAAACTTGCAAAGCTGTTGCTCAATTATTCAGTTCACTTTGCTTTCTAGTACCGATTTCCACTCCTTTTTTTTTATCTTGTGAAACTAGGAAGAGGTTCATTTGTGGCATTAGGATGAGGTTCACAAGTTAGTATGTGCCAGGAAAAAAGCGAGGCTGGGAGATGAAACAGTATTCTTGCAACAGTATACTTTTAGATGTTCAATTTCCCTTCCGGTCGTTAATTCTTGCCGCTATTATGTTAAAAAGCAGTAGGTTCATATAGTGTGCAATGGTTGTAAGCAAAACTGATCATGCAAGGGACACCTAAGAAGCATAGTAAAAAATGTAATCTCCTTCTGTTGTTCTCTCCTTGGAACCTCCAATTGTTCATCGAGGCTGACATGGATGCGTGAACCCTTAAAATCGTGATGGACTAATTTTATGCCAGAACGGTAGTCCATATAGTGAGGCAATTAGTATGCATGCTGTCCTATCTAAACTCATTCACGGAGTGAATTAACTCACCAGGGTTCTGGAAACTTGCGGTAATCAGCCAGTTACCGCTTACCACTGGCCTTCAGAACCACACAAAAGGAATCAAAATTTGTTATTTGATATTCGTGTTATTTGGAGCTAGTTTGGTGCTGTTCATTTAATTAGCGAGAAGAACACACCCTTCAATTTTTAGAGAGATTCACTAGTCGCTTAATGGTCCCACAGTATCACTCTGGCAACCATGTATCATTTTAGAGAAACGCAAGCATGTATCATGTGTCACCTACTTATACTAACACTAAGAGTCTTAGGCCTGAGTTCATCTTGTTGGCTTGTCCTCAGTCTCCTGGTTTCCCTTCTTGCCCCCCCCCCCCCCCTTTTTTTCCTTTTTCATTTCCCAATGTGACACCACTTCTCTGTGGCAGTGAGTGACTTGGCGGTATGCGAGAGGAGGACTGGTGGCATCTCTGCACCTGTGGCAAAGGAGAACACCTGCATGGCTGCTGCTTCATGGTCAGTAGGAACTGTCGAAGGTAATGATGCAACTGCCTCGAGTAGAACCTTACACGAAGGAAGTAAGATACATATATCTTGATTCATGAGGCTGTTAGGCTATAACCTGTTACACATTGGAGATTTCGGACTTGGGTAGGTCGATTAGTAACTAAATAATGGGTTGCTGTTAGCAATATCCTTAATCTATAAAATGATTTCACCTGCTATCCTGCTAGTTAATTAGTTGCTATTACCTGATTGTCAAAGTTTAACAACAGCAAAAGAAGTTCAGTTTTTAGTGCCAATTTTCTTACCAAAATCTGAGACTCACTGGGATTAGGAACTTGGGGATACTGTGGGCTTGTGTGACTTGTGCTTCAACCTTGAGTCTTTCATTCTTCTCTCTCTACAGGAACGTCCGGAAAGTCAAAGAACATAGATCAAGGAATGGATGCAAATCTTGTGCCTAGCCGGGTGCTAACACAAACTCGAATTGACGTGATATTCAAGAAGGAGATGGAGACCAGATCAAAACTCAGCAAAGCTTGGGCAAAATGGTTTCGTAGCAATGGTGTTCCTGGAAATAAGGCAGACTGCCCACACTTCCGTAATGCCCTGAAGCTAACACATCAGCTAGGTACCCGCTTCGTTGTGCCTACAGGTGATGAAATAGATCACGCAAATCTGGAAGCCAGTGATGATGAACTTCCGTAGGTATATACTGAAGGTGAACTGCTTGAGCATATGAGAAGCTTAAATACTTCTATCATGTTTGGACAAACAGTTTGTGATTATGAAGTATGAACTGATGATTCGTGCTTTGTAATTTTTCTATAGGGTTAGTTAAGTATTGCCTCATATACTGAGTCCTTTTGACCCTTGTTCCTCGTGCACATGTGAGCTCTTCTCTGTTTTTTTCCTTGCTACTAGTATGTAACAAGATCCTTTTATTAACAACTTAGGCATGAGGGTCCTCTCTTTCTCTAGAAGGAGAAAGAGCCCCTATAGGATGCCTAAGTTGTTAATAAATTGTGATGTTGGTGTTCAGGTCAAAGCCAAGTAGACGCCAGCTAGTAATGCAGCATGGCTTTTAATAGGTATATATCCTTACCTAGCTACCATGGTCAACTCCTTTGACTTCGTTAATTTGATTCATCTGTTTTGCATCATTCTTCAGTATCTCGTTACTTTTGATTTTGGAAAGCTTCTTCATGTTCCATAACTATACCTGAAAAGTGAAAACCTTTTATTTATGTAACAACCCAATGACGGTTTACTGAAATAAAGCAGTGTGGCACATGGCATTAGTTGATGGCTGATGAGAGCGAAGTTCGTTTCTGAGATGGAAGTATAGAATTCTATGATTGTTACATTTTCAGGGCATGTAAAAGCTTCAGTTTGTCTTTGAAGTGTAACCCACAAGCTTGGCTGGTGTGATCTTGCTCACTAACTAATCAATCTTCCAACAATTTCACTCTTGTAACCACATATGGTGGAATCGACCTTTGCTTCTGATATTCCTTTCTCTTCAAATAATGTGCGGAGCCATTAGCACGTTTCGACGCCTCTGTTAGGCTTAAAAAGACACCCCACTAGAAAGTCAAATTGTTTAGCCACAATTTATGGCTGTTTTAAAGTTAGTGCCTTAGTGGTTGCCTGCTTGCCAGGTCAAAGAATCACCCATCTATAGCCCCTATCTTTCAGAACCATCTCTTGGCTAAATTTAGCAACATTGCATTGGTTACGGTTACTGAAGCAGTCATCAGGCAGGCAGTCAGATCTGGATCCGTGTATGCCGACTGCTAAAGAAAGGTTGGCAAATACCCGAGTGGTTGCAAGGCATGCAACAGAGAGCGAAGCAATGGCTTCTGCTGAAGTGGTGAGAAGTGCTTGGTTAGTTAGGTTAAGCTTCACACATCTGTGGGAACCACAATTAGAAGATGTTAGGTGCGCACCTGAGTGACCTGACCTCTCATTGGTCATGACCTTTTTCCCGGAGTATCTTCTTAATTGTTCTCTGAAAGGAAGTTGCTGCCCTATGATCTTTGTTTCTCTATGCGTATACTAAATATCTTTATCACAAGCTGGAGTGTGACCTGATGTCCTGATCCTTTGGCTAGATGCAATGCAAGTGCCTATCTATCACAGCTCATTCCTTTCTAGACCTTGCCTTGTGGCGCCTGCTATTCCAAGGATGTAATGCAGTGCTAGTTCTGAAGTTCTATAACAGTGGAATTATTCTAAGTACATTGATAGCTGGTCAAGGACTGTGCTGTTTGGCTTGGAGTCAATTTGGAGCTGCAAATTATGGAACTATCTTTCTTAAGCGGGGTCTTCATCTTTTTTGTATGCAAACCAAACAAAAACAGAGGCTGAGAAGGGACTGGCACATGCAAGTTGCTGGCAGTTACCGGAAGAATAGTGTCTGCAACTCTATATCTAACTAAAGATTCTTCTAGTACCAATTAGAAAGCTTGCAGGCTAAAGAAGTTTGCTCATGACTGACATCAGGAACTCCTTGGTCTCGCATTACTTAACTAATGGCAAGAAAATTGGTAGCTAATCACTTTACACCTCTTAACTAAATACATTGACAAGTACACCTTCATATGCCCTTTTGCCAATAATATTGGAAAATAGAGCTCTCTTACACACCAGCAGTAGCATGGCAATTGATAGCTATATTTTTTCTTGGTACCGGGTTGTACCTATTTTCATTACTAGAGCAGATGCTGGAGGAGAATGGAGAAACGAGCTTCGAAGGGACAAAAAACTTGTTGATGATTACAAATTTGTAGCAACCTTGAAAGCGCATCACAACTTAACCTTCAGATTTCTTATTCTTAGATACACAAACAGGTTGGCTGTGCTAGACAATAAGACAATTGTGGTCAATCCAGGGCATCATCCCATCTTAGCACCATATATAAAGAAACAAGCAACCCTCGCATGACTTGTGAGTTTACCAGCATCGAGAGCTCCACCAAGTTGGATGGAGCAGCTCAAGATTGTGGTCCCTCCTGATTGGCATATGCATTGATAAAAGGAGGCGCCTGGAGATGGTCTTGAGCAATCACATCTATCTAAACATTCTTAACTATGAAGCATTACGAGTTTTGGCCTGCTTTTGGCAACCAACAGACCTTGTCCACTTCGATAGCCAACAAACACTATGTTTCTCAGTAAGGCAAAGAGAGAGCGGCCTCTGGAGCAGAAGATGCACACGACCAACAGTTACTAGGTGTCGATCCACTTAAAAATGCTAAAATTTTACGTATACGTGAGGGGCATCCTATTAGACGGATGTGCTAGCCAAATTAATCAAAAGTCCGAACCGTCGAAAAGAGCTAGACAACATATTTTAACACACCTGATGACCTGAACAGAACCTACACCAACATTGTTTTTGCAAGGAAGTTTCTTGAACTGAAGCAAGGAATATGCTACTGCAGTCGGCCACACGTACGACAGATGTGACCCGAAGAAATATGTCCAACTAGCTAGGGCTCAGACAAGAGAAGAATCAAGAAGGCACCATCCGACGCGAGACGGCCTGCAGCGCAGGCGGCAGCCAGTTCAGATCATCTTTGTAGGTGAGCGATACATCATCGAGCTAAGCTTCCTCACAAAGAGACTAACCACAAGCGCCTGTCCTGTGTGGCACCCGAGGTAAACCAGTTCAACAAAGGCAGGCAAGAAAGGGACATGAACAACACAATGTTCGCGTGAGCTGTCTGTCTAGCGAGAGAGAGAAGGGGTGGGGAAGATGGCATGATTAGTACTCCTACTGCTTATCTTTAGCTACCAAAAACCATAAACTATCCAGCTGCAGGCTTGCTAAAGCAACAAAAGGGGAGAGAAAAGGACACTGGAATGGTGAGTGAGAAGGAAGGCTTGTCCTGTGTTGATTCCTGGTGGACAAGTGAGCAGCACCCCCTGCATTGATACCACACTTATGCATGCTTGCTAAATCCTTTCTCCTTGGTACTAGTACCTGTTTGCTCATGAAGATTTGTTGTTCCACTGTAGTAGTGTACTACTGACCAATCATGCACCTCAGCTGCATGTTCCAGCTTATGAGCTTCCATCAGTCTACTCAACTCAACCTGAATGCATTGTTGAGTTGTCTATGAGGGTTGGGGTCCATTTGCAATGCTCTTGTTGGGGAAACCTTTGCTTCCTAGCTTCTCCTGGCTCATTTGTCAGTCACTCACAGGAGCCACCAACCAGTGGCATGGCAGCGTGCTGCTGTACTACCAAGCATGCAGCAACTGATCAAGCAAGCAGTCGGTTGGTCCCTTGCTTGCTGGAGCCTCCCACAAGGCAGATCTCAAGTCGGTCCGTCAGTCAGATCAGTGCAGCAAAAGTAGGAGCAGGGCAAAGGTTAGCATTGACCCAGATTTTCACGGGGATTCAGTTACCACCACATGGATAGCAATTAGCAGCAGCTAACTCTTAACAGCAAGGCAAGGTCTAAAAATAACATGTGACCAAGTTTCAAAAAAGGAAATAGACTATGACCGGGTAAAAGCAACAATCCTGGCATTTGAGTTAATCTTGGAATCCGCTAACTGAATCGGATCATCATAGACTTATTACTTCTGTCCCTCTAGAGATAAAATAAGAAAGGAATGTAACGAAAAAATGTTTCTTTTTTCCTAAAGAACCTGAGATATGACTTCTTCTTGATCGATTGTCTTCGAAGACGTACTGCCTTGAGCTTGGAGCTTGGAAAGAATGACGAAAACGAATTGAACCTGTACACTTCCCCTCGCTGATCGTTCGCCTCGAATTGCGGATCACGCTCTGCCCAGCTACCAAGCTGCTTCAAGCCTCGTCCGATGTAGCCGGCGGGAAGTTGAGATCGAGCGACCCCGCGGCCGCCACGGGGTACCCTTGCTCCTGGTCCGCGTCGCCGCCGTAGAAGACCTCGCCGTCCTCGGAGTACGCGCCGTCGGCCGTCATGTGCGACCGCTTGTGCCCGCCCAGCGCCTGCCCCGAACCGAACACCCTGAAGCATACCGGGCACTCGAACTTCTCCAGCACCGCTGTCGCAGCTGCTTGATTATTCTTGGCGGCACCAATGCCGGTGGCCACAGAGTCCGGCGAGGCCGACGGGGACAGCGTGCTGAACGAGGTGTAGGTATCCACGCTCGGCTCCGGCGCGGGGAGCGCGGCGATGACGCCGGGGCCGGCCTTGGGGGCGCTGCAGCTGGTGTTGATCCGCTTGTGGCTCGCGCGGTGGCCGCCGAGCGCCTGGTAGGAACTGAACACCCTGCCGCAGCCGGGGCACTCGTAGCGGGTGCGCTTCGGTGGCGGCGGCGCGGTGACCTTGCGCAGTTGCTTCCCCGAGTCGGAATTGAGAGCGTAATGGCTAGTCCTCCGCTTCTTGATCTTCTTGACCTTGCTTTCGCCGTAGTGGAACAGAGGTGAATCGTCGTCTGAGTTGTAACCGTAGCCGTTTCTCGGGAGGTGCAGCTGCTTCGGGGTCGTCTTCTTGCGCCACTCCTTCTCCAGGAAAGGCTCCTCGTGTTCCGGCGAGCTCCACATGCCGCCGGTGGTGTCGCGCGAGAGCATCAGGAGGCAGAGCGCGACGTCCTCCTGCTCCTTCTCGAAGCTGCTCAGCGCCGGCGGCGGCGGCGGCGCGGGGGCCGGCGCCGCCACGCGCATCGACCTGCGCCTCCGCCTGGGCGGCGCGGCCATCACGGCCACCGCCAGCGGTTCCATCGGCGCCTCCTCAACATCCTCTGCTTCTGCTTCCGCCTCCGCCTCTGCGGCGTAGAACTCATCGCCAAGGTCCACGTCCTCAGCCTCGTCGGCGGCGGCGGCGCCGGGCGCATGGCTCCTCATGTGGCCGAACAGCGATCGCCACGAGGAGAAGAGCTTCCCGCAGTCCCGGCACGCCTTGTCATGCTCGCCTCCGTCGCCGCCCTGATCCTCCTCCTCGTCGGCGAAGTCGGAGAGCCGGCGCGTCTTCTTGGGGTTCTCCCTCAGCCCGTAGCCGACGGCGCCATTGCCGCCGCTGCTGCGCCCGCCGTTGGCGGAGGCACGCGTGAGGTCGTCGTCGTCGACGTCCGCCATCGGCACCACCTCGCCGAGCGAGATGTGGGAGCGCATGTGCCCGCCGAGCGAGCGGCCGGCGGCGAACCCCTTCCCGCACACCTTGCACCTGTGCTGCAGCATCCCCGTCCCCGCGGCAAGCTCATCCACGGCATCCATGACCGACCGATCGATCGACCCACCAAGAAAGCAGTAGCTTGCTGTGAGGGATTGGATCGGATCGGTCGATCAAGAAGCCGGCGTGCTGGCGGCGATGGAGGGGCCGCCGGGAGGAGGATCTGAGGCGGCGGGCGCGAGCATTGGGGATCTGGGAGGGAGCAAGCAGCTTGAGGAGAGAGCTGAAGGAGTAGAGGGGAGGAAAGGTAGGGTGGTGTGGTTAAGCTAAGCGGAAGGCGAAGCTAGCGGAGGTCGTGATCGATCGGAGGTTTTGTTGGAGCGATGGGTGCGGTTGAGGGGGAGGAGAAATCCATGCATGGAACGCAACTTTAAAAAACAAACAAACTCACACTTCCCCTACAGAGACAGAGTCATGCTCATGCGTTCCTTTGGGGAGAGAAAGGGCCTCGGGCCGACGTGGAGGCTGCCACGTGGATTTGGGTGACGTGTCCAGTCTAGCTACGAGGCGACGGTCAAATATTTGTCATGCGTAGGAATGGGTGGCTGTATATGTATGATGGCATTGACATTTTGGCCTCATACTATGAACAAGTTATGCTTTGTCTCGATATATGCATCTTCGAGATAGATTGGAAAGTTGGCATCGACGGTACTGTTGTAGCTACAATATCATACCAATGAATTTTAGTATATAAAGAGACTAGTACAAATGCCCGTGCGTTGCCACGGGTCCTTAAATTTTATTTCGCAATGCATATATATAATTCATGATTTACTATGAAAATTCAAAACGAATTAGGGATATCATAATGTATTAATACCAAAATAATAAGATATTGTTGGTGTGCATATGCGTGGTTCCAAGTTCTAGATCTTCTAGTTACTCTTCCGCGGTAAGTTCCACACCTATGTTCGATGTGTTATAACTGTCAACTCAATAACCTCTTCATTGCCACGGTTCATAAAAAATATTGCTGGTGGCAAATAGGATATAATGCATATAAATATTTAAAGATTGACACATCGAGCCAACAGAGAGAACATGCATTGCCACAAGAGCACGAGAAAGTTTGAGCTGCATTTTGTCGAAAGAATTTGACTATAATTTTTTTGCTTATCCTCCCTCATTCAAAGATACGTTCTTTGCCCTTATCATATCAACTAACACAGGTTGTCAGGCAAGCAAAAACCAATAGTCCAGGCGTGCAACCATAAGCAAGTTGACTGTAGGTCCCCTACCGCTCTCACTTTCTAATTCCTGGACTTTAATGGCTTCAAAGTTAACCATAGACCTAGATCCTACATAGACACATCTGCCAATCTACAATATAATGTATTTCCCATAAGAGAAATAGAATAGATTTTCTGCATTTATTGCACAACATTTTCTTGGTTTTACATTAGGAGGCAAAGGCAGTGGAGCAAGTTTCTTGAACAAACCAAGAGATCACCCCCCGATTTCCATTAAAAAAAACCAAACATTATACATAGTTCTTCACCACAACACAGCTACCACCATCAACGTAATCAAAAAACAAAACTAAGTTACTACAGTTCAAAAATAAAAGGGTAAACCTAAAAGAGAGAACCAAACAGGACACTTACATGCCACAGCCAAGCAAACTATCAGAAGTAAATCTCTACAACCCAACATCTTCTTTCTTCTCAGAGTACCCATGAACCACATATCCTTTATTTGGGCTCTTTTTACACAACTCCAAATTCTTCACCCTCCTTCTGGACCTATTCCCCCAGCCTTGGTCTCCATGCGTGCTAGCTTCGACTTGCTCTAAAGATTTCACATGGTGACTTGCTCCAAAACCTTTGCGCCCAGTTGTAACTTCAGCTTCGCTACCTGCAGATTTGCCCACCATTTAATCCAAAAAAAAAAATCCTATTCATCAGTTCTATAGGCTCAGATGGCCATTTATTTACAAAGCAGACCATGTTTGTTACTTTCCAAATACCCCGAAACATAGCAGCTATCCCCACAGTCACCAGTTTCTCTTTTTTCCTACTGAAATTTTTTAACCAATCCACCAAACATTGTTGAGCATTGTCGAAACTGACGGTATTCCATAAATAGCTGGCTTCTAATAGAACATCTTAGATCAGCTCCAAGAAGGTTTTCACTCGCAATGGGATCTTCGTTTTGCACGTAAGTTTATATGTGATAGACCCACTATTTTAGGAGTTGCTTAACCAAATTGGCTTGTCCTCTTCAGAATTCAAAGAAATATTTCTACAACACTCTAATAAGGGTCTTCATTTAGAATGTATTTCTCCTGCCAAAGTTCTTCTAAAAGTTAGAGAATTGAGCCCTGAGTAAAAGCCTTCTGAACAGTAATATTTTGTTCGTCGAGAAGCCCAACTTGACACAGATTTCTACAATAGTTTCATTGCTAGCTAGTAGGGCGAACCCATGAAATCTTAAGACCTTATGGTACAACACCTACTTAATTCAGGGTTTAAGAAGCACAACAGTGTATTGCGGGAAGCATCTCATAAGTATAGCTCTTTCCTTTGCCAAAAATCCTACTCCACATGTACCACTCAAGTGAGAAAAGATGAACATGTTGAAGGCTACGCACTCAAACTTAGACACAAAATCTCACATATATTTGTTTGACTTCTTATAACCACCTATCCCACTCATTTTCCAGCACAACATGTATACAAAAGTGGAGTAAAGAAAGATAAATTCCTAAGGTAAAATTTGTGAGAGTAACTACTTTAATTACCTGCTTTTCACTTGTTGCCTCTATGGACCTTTTTTCAGAGAGAGGCATGTGCCACCAAATTTACTGAAGAAGGGATCATATATTCTATGCAATCAAAGCGCACATTTTAGTTCATCAACGAAAATAATGCAGCCACGATGCTAGCAGCATCGGTGTTGCCGTTTAGCTTAATGAAGTAGAGGTGCACATTCTCTCCAAATATTCTCTTTTCCATGTTGTACCACGAGTAGGCGACATCGCAGGTCAATGGGAACAACCTCTATGGCCATGCCGCTGGGCAATCAACTTAGCGACCCTCATATTAGTGCGCAATAATTGGATGGTAGGACAAGGGGAGCGGCGCTTTAGTCATGCCGGCGCCACACAATCAGCAATCGTGAATTCGAGGAGACAAACAAACCCTAAACAAAATAGATGTGCAGGTTAGATTGTAGGAAAAATGACCATTTGTTACCATATCTACTTAAATTTAGACCTAGATACATGGATACCAAATTATTCTCTGAAATTTGCACAAAACAAATCAAGAATTCAGTAGTGAATGGTGACAACAAATCGTTAACTTGCATCTTTTCCCAGATCTTGTGAAAAAGTTGCATGGAAGCAGTTAAAGTGACTATGATATTGTGCCTTGCTCATTGCATTATTTAAAAGAGCAAAAACAAATGATCCTGAATATGCACAAGTTTTAATATGAAACTTGGTATCAGATCCTAGAGGTCAACATCACAAAATGTCGTATTGGCATAATAGAGATTCTATTTGATATTATGCTACATCAGATAGTTTATCCAACCTCTAGCGTTATCATGAAGCTAAATGCACCAACTCAAGTCGTGTTTCACTTTCAGCAGTTGCTCGAAGGCGTTATCATGAAGCTAAAGAAAACTATGTTTCTGGAAAGGAACTTGCATCGCACCTGGTCCATGCCGTGCTAGCTCACTCTACAGGAGGCATTGTATGCAAAGCTTTGTGTAACAAAGAGGGAGAGGAGGCGCACCTAGATCCAGGCCTCAATGCCAATCATTGTTACCTACAAAAAAACACACAATATAAAGATCCTTGCTCCAATCCTTCTGAACTTAAAGCACAATGTCTTCTTGTTTTGCTCCAAATAAAGTCTTTTTAACGACACGATTAGAGATTTGTGAGTATTTGTTTTCACTCAAATGTATATGCAAATATGTGGTACAATTTTAATACTACAGAAATCTGATATGTTATATTCTTGGTACTTATATTGTCATATTGATGAAGGGGGCATTACTTGTGCTGTTATATTAGCCACTGCAATCTGTGCAGTAGGAAATGTCAGGATATGTGCTGTTATATTAGCCGCCTCAGTCCGCAAAATGACGAACTGCAGTAATAATGCTAATATCAATGGCATTTACCGGGCATAAATTAAAACATTATATGCTGCTTGTTTGGCTTCCTATCTTTCCATCTCAGGTGCCGGTGTATTTACCTCTCTCTCCTACAAGCTACGTTGCCAATACAGAAGAATTGCATTGGCACTTATTGAGAGTGTGGCGCTCGAGCTCAAAGATTCTCTCCAGAGTTTAGATTCATATCACCATACATACTACACATGATACTGATACACATAAAAAATAATACAAGTACACAAGAATATGCAAGCTTGGTTTCTATAAATAAGATTTTGTAGTAACCATGAGATATACCTCGAAGGGTTGAACCACAAACTGAAGTAACCATGAAGGCATTAATCCGCTGAAAATAAAAATGGAGTCAAGCCACTTATATATGCCTAATACTCCAACAATCACCTCGCTTGCTGAGTGTAGTAGGCTAATCACCTCGCTGCTCTGAATCACCAACTTCAAATGAGGAATCCGAAAATTACTGTATACTTACCTGCAAGATAACCTATTGTCTAATGAAGATTTGCCTAATGTCATATCTCAGCAAGCTGCTAAAATATATTACCAAACTCACTGTAAATTATTTCAGAAGGAATACTTAATAGTATTGGAAGCCAAAATAAAATACATAGATCTGTCGTGAAATCGCTTCCATACTGGATCTAGAAGTTAGAACACAGTGGATCTTTTTTAGTAACATGAAAAAGGCCCGTGCTTTCCACTGGGTATACATGTTCTACTTTATACAACTGGTTAGCAATTTAACATACGTGCAAACTTCATCGAGCAAACTGGTGAGTGGTGAGACTTACCAGAAGCAACATAAACATATCAATTTCACTAAAAGATAAACAACTATACATGTATAAATTGACACATGTGGTAGTAAGGAAAATAAATAACAGGGAAGGAATATATTATTGCTTCAATTCTCACCTTATTTCAAGCTTGTCATCTCATCTAAATTATTGATGTCTTGGTACCTCTAAAGCTGCAACAACAGGACTACATATACAATCATCATTGGGCATAATTTCAATCAAAATACATGTTTTAAATCATGACAACAGTGCCACAAGTGTTCCTGCTCTTCATGTCCAAGTACCCGTGTCTGGCACCGAAGAGGATCTAATTGATTGGTTTCACCCACCTTCAGGTTCTTGTCACACATACTATATCTCCGAGTAAGTTAGAGTGACTCACAAAAGGAACTATGAGCTTAAAAGCTAAATTTGCGCTAGTACTCCCACCGGTAGTTTTTGTAATCATTTGCTTTGTCAATGGATAAATCTACAACCAAATATTTAGCTAGTCGTACATCAATTACACTGCAAGACAGCCACCTATTTACAATTTGAAAAAGGCATATGACTGCACATATTTAGCAAGGGGAAAATAGAATATTAGGAATTTCGTGCCATGTGGAGATGAGAGGAAAGTAGCAAACCTTGTGAAGACGTAACCTGCAGGAGCGTTTGGGCGGCAGGGCAGGGCTGTGGACGCATGCAAGCAACCCCCAAATCAATCCGGCAACGCGTTTCCCTCGACACCAGCGGTATGCTCCGCCTCCTCTGGATCGATCTGACCATCCCATCACCCGCTCCGCCTCCTCTGGATCGATCTGGGCCAGATGGCGCGCCTGGTAGTAGGGCCGAGCGGGATGTCGGCCGCCATGAGCGCTCCACGTAGCGGCGGCCGGAGCTCGTGGACGCGGAGTCTGTGCGAGAGAATGGCACGGACTGCGGGAGGTGGCAGGGTGGCAGGGTGGGTAGGAGGCCGCTATGCAGCAGGTCAGAGGGGCGGCGTTGGAGTAGGGGCGCTCGGCGCCGTCGTCGGCGAGGCGGAGCGGTACGCGTGGGGAGGGGAGAGAGAGGATAAGGGGTCGTCGACGCCACGCGAGATTAACCTGCGGCGGTTCGGTAGCGGGGAAGAGAAACCCTGGCTAGTAGCTACCCTGAGTTGATGTCTACCGTTTCCTTGCTGGGCTTGGCCCATATGTGCGTCCGCTGGTGGGACAGAGCGACGACGAAAGGATTGTTGTAGTGGCAGAATAGGGAACACCTTCCTCCTTTTTAAGTAGTGTAGATATGTAAGAACATTTATAAAACAACTATGGTAGTCGACAAAGAAATACTAACTATTTGTAAATCAACTGAAAAAGATTAGATCCTTTTATATTCAAGCGAGACAATATCAAACGTATCGGGTTTAATTGTGATGTAGTTTGTTATCTCCAAACATCATATGTATGATGTATCCCTTGTCAATGTGTTATTAACACCTTGTATTGGTTGTATAAGACTTTAAAAGGCCACAAAAATACAAGTGACTTTATGGTATTGCACTATGAATAATAGTCGCAAAGACTTTTTGTTGAATAATAAGCAATATAGAGATGATGGCTACATATCCTAGCCATTCATATTTGTTGTAAAGGGCTTTAATGTGTGATAGTATAGCACCAACAATTAAGTTTTGTCGTTACCGTATAGGGCCACTCCTTGGAGATAGAATGACATAAGTTGTGTTGGCGTACATAAATAAGCCTTCGACATGTTCATTTGCTATTACATAAATAAGGGTTGGTGGTCGTGATGATACGTGTATTACTTTAAATTACAATGTATCGGTCTTGTACAACTTTAATAGCACGGATAATTCAATGTATCGCCTGTGCAGGTTTGTTTGTATCGATTGAACTATCGGATATGATTCTTGTGTATGCATTTTTTTTTGGCAAATGAAGCTTCATCTATCGTATCTTGCTAAAGCTGATCCAATATGTCCTCTTTCGATCAAGATATGAGAAGGATGTATGTTCACTCGAAGCCACATTGGATGTTTTGAGTGCATATGAAGAAGCTATGTGCCCATAGAAGTCCAAGATAAGAATTTAGTCATGTCATTTGGAGAAGGAATTAGTTCTACATTACCCTCTGATGCTTAAGTTCAAATTCCAATTGTCTATTGGGAGACTATTCTTTTGTTCTCAAAAGTAGAAGAGGTACATGTGGGTTTATTTGGAATATATATTGAACAATGTGTGGTCGCATGATACTTCTTGATCCAACATTCATGATTCAGTTATGTCAAGTACTCAAGACCTAGATTATAATAGCACATTCATCTACAGCAGAATTATTGTAATTTTCTCTATATAGATTCATATGTGGTAATATTTTACTTTGCGAGGCTGGCCATAATGGTTTATATCACCCATTTTTCAAAGTGAAGAAAGCATTTAGAAAACTCCGAACATGCACGTATGTTACTTTTTCTTTACTTTAGGCTACTTGGTTTCTAATTACGTATTAGTAAAACTCACCTTGTTAGGAGTCATCATAGCACTTAGGCGTCTGTAGGTCGGATCCCGTGTATGTACGATCCAGATCTTTCGATCTTGCTGAACCGTCACTGATGCCGATTCACACCATAAATTTACGTCAAAATGGGCAGCTGACCGCTACAGGGATGCTACTCTGCAGGCCGAGCTAGATGTTCTCTGGTTAATCGAGCCGATGGTGTGTACATGAGGCATGTTTGTTGCTTTCCTTCTCTCGCCACTGGCCTTTCATCCTCCCCTCTCTCATCCCATCGCATTCCTCTCCCTCTTGTACATGGACGATGACGGCGAGTGACGCATCTTCTTCCTACACTCATCTTAGTCGTCCAGCGCACAAACCCATTGGTCTTCAGGTATTCTTGTGTGCACTAAACCTCCATCTGTGGTGGGAGCCATGACTCACGTTGCTGCTCTGAAAAAATTGCGCGAAATGATTTTGGTACCGATGCCATGGCTGCGGCGTCTCCGAGTGTATTTTAACTTAGGTACTTCACCATGCTTTGAAAAGCAACTGAGGAAGGACAGTCGTCCACCCGGATTCTCATTAGACTGATATATTAATTAAAGATACCGGGTATATGAACTCATTGAAGTTGTATCACCTTAACATGATGATGAACGAGTCAATACAATTTGTTTTATCAAAAAAAATCTCATGCATGTCCCAACTTCCTTTTCTAGATATTAAATTTTACCATCCCACACTTGACATGTGGAAATCGTGAGATTTGGAAGTCTTCCTATCAACGGGAGACACTTGTATGTGATACGTCTTAGATGGAAACAAATAATTGGTGGGAAAAGCTAAAGGATATCATTAGTTCACATGATTCTTTGCTCGCTCGAAACTAACACCATTTTGCTTGTATAAAGGTTTCCTTGATTGACTAGGGGAAGAACAAAATAACATTTCCAAGTGGTTTTAGTGGTTTTGATTTTTTTTTCTATGAATTCTTAGAATAAAACCATTTGATTCAATTCTAAAATCAAACAAGGCACATTGCATATAAATCCTAAGGATACTAATCCTCTAAAATTCGTATGAAAATCTTTGCAATCAAAGAGGAACATAAAAGAGGATATCAACCATATAAGTAATTAACCATCGCATTTGTAGCAATAGCATCGGTACATAATCTTGATTTTGTTGGACAACCTAAGCTCTTCTTTGGTGATCTATTATGAATAAAACTACCTATGATGGAAAATCCTAATGATTTCAACCATCAATATTTGTTATGAAGATACTTTGAATCAAACAGGACCTTAATGCATGTCTGATCTGAAAAAATGTGTATATATAATTTATAGAGAATTGGATTCCGAAACAAAACATTCCTAGGCGTTACGAGGCATAAGATACATCCTCTCAAAGATGTCGCTTTTAAAGCCTTCTCTTTCATATTTAGTGTCGTACTCTGATTTCAATCTTATACCACCCAAGGATTTTCTATTTGCTAAATGTGATGTACTTAGGATTGGTATTGAACATTTTGCTATATTTCTTGTTACGCACGCACTCCCTCTAAGCTAGCAAAATTAGTGCATTTGGTGGCATACATGCAAACAATGAAAAATGTTGATGTCAAGAAAGATCACCCTTAGCTTGAGATTTAAATATGTTTAGCTCTCTAATGGTACACCTTAGTTACCATCCGTTTTGGCTTTAGAAGTCACAACTAGATACAACATGGTTATGTTCTGATTAATGTTTTATTTTTCCGCAAAAAGTTATGAGACAAAGTTATATGAGTTGCCAAACTACTCACAAGTAGTCATCTACTTCAGAAGTAGATCTCATTGAGGATGTTTTGACAAAAAAAATCAGCTCAGAGCCTCAGAGGTTATCAACAAGTAAGAAAGGAGTTACTGAATATTCACAAGCAAGTATTAGCTTCACAATTGGTCTCGCTTGCATGTTTCAGTGACATATTTTGGAACTCAAATGTTACCAACCAGTGACTTACCTGGAAATTTATAGAGTAGTTGTCTAGTTCAAGATTTCTCTCACTTGATTATGTATTTTGTGACCTTTTTCTATATCAAAAGCTACCAAACCATAATATTTGAGTTACTAGGATTTTTCATAATTGTTCATAAGTAGTAATAAACTTCAAGACTAGATTTCATGTGTATATGACAACAGGGTAACACAACTATGCAATGGTGATAATTGTAACATAGAAAGATATAAAATTACATCGATGCCATGATGCTGAAAGATCGAGATGTCACCTAGAGGGGAGAGGTAAATACGCGTTTCAAACACTATAAAGGATTTGCCATGATTGAATGCGGAAATAAACTACCAATGACTGGTTTTCCGGTCCGGCTGCGCGATCGGTTAATATGGTTAATTCGGTTCGGTTAATACGGTTTTTAAGTAAATATGGTTTCAATACTTCGATAAATACGGGTTCGTATAAAAATATGGTATGGTTTCGGTAATAACCACAAAATATCGGTTCGGTTTCGGTAATAACCAAACTAACCAAACTTGACGCGAATTTTTGAATAACACATAAATTTTATGGACATACATCTCATATTATTTTATTCCTACGATGGAACTGAATGTTTTACAAGAGAAAGATGCAAAAATTTAAAAAATATGCGGACAAAATAAAAGTGTGGGAATTGTTTGTATTTGAACTCACGACCTGCGCCCACATATAGCAAAGATGCACGTCCAAACCAGCATGCTAAAGCGTCTTTCCTGTATGGAATGCAATACCGACTGTATATAAAAGTATACTGTGAAGTTGCGCTAGGCCGGCAGAGAAAAATGTTCGCTGGCTACTTAATTCGGTTTCATTCGGTTAAACTCAATTATTTCGTTTTTAAACCGAATTAACCGTTTGGCAGATGGTTAACTATTTTGCTAACTGTAACCTAACCTATAACTGAAAAAATCATAATTTGGTTACGGTTAGGTTTTTTTGGGCTCGGTTTGGTTATGCAAACCGGAACTTTCCGGCATCAATCAGGGTTATTGCAGTACTTGTATCAATAAATATTATTTAGAAAATTCATCCCATGAAATCTTTGCAAATCGAAACTACACAACCCCATGATTGTGTTGTCAGTGCAGCCACGTTCACACCCAAATCGTGGTTCGGAAATAGCTTGTTCTATATGTTACTAGAATAATGATAAATAAGAGAGATTTAAAGTAACTAGTTATAAAGAGCTAAACAAGAAGAGAAGCAAACTAATAATGAAAGTAAATAAGAACATACGAATGTGAATATGGAGTGAAGCGGTATGGTAAACGAGTTCTTAGGGGTATTAGATCCACCGCTAGCATTTGGAGTAATCATGATTAGGTTAGTTCTAGTCATTCTTTATACATGTTTATGAGAGAAGCTTCAGATCGGGCGGTTGCAGACGAGTTATTTGATCAACCATCCTCTCATAACCACATCAATGTAAAGTGCAAGCCACCTTAGTACATCACTATTAAGGGTTCCACCAAGATCCCATGGATATGGATGTAGATCTATGAGTATTCTCTTATTCCCCCCTTGACCACCTGATAGAGGATTAGCGTGAGGTGTCACTTGACGCCTCCTCTCTACCACATGTCCATGGGTAATCCCCTCTCTTGTTCTTAAAGGAAAATTTTGCATGGCCAACTTCATATAACATCAAGAGATACAATTAACACACAATAATAAAATAATGAATAAAACATCTTTATTTCATCTCAAATCCATTACTAGGGTTTCACCATATCCCAAGAACAAAGAGACTACTCACATCTAGAGATATAAGGCATGATCATGGGCTCATGGCAATGATATATGAAATGTGTATAGATTAATACAAGTGTAATCCACAAGTTCAGATTACAACAAGATGAGAATGGGGAAATCGATGGCGGACGCGTAGATGATGATGCTGTTGATGGAGATCGATTCCGGTTCCTCCTTCTCCTAAGTTGTGACGCCCCGGAACCGGTACCATGAGGATTCCAGCGATCCCGCCGAAATCCGCACGATATCGATCCAGAGACGCCCTCCGACACGACGTGCGCGACGAATCACACACGTGATGCCAAAGGAATTAACACGAGCGGTAACATTACAACAGGATTACAATAGAGCCCACAAGATACATATATTACAACAACGACTCCAACGAGTCAAGATACAAATATACAAGACAAAGATCCAAATCATACAGAAGATCGAATACGTCCGAGTACGGACAAGATACAAATTGGACTAAGAGTCCCGAAGATAACCAATGGCGTCCATAACCCCGCCCGTGCCAAGCCGAAGGGTAACCTTGCTAACGTCGTCATCTCGTACTGTCAAAGTCGGGCCATCGGTTGCCGACAAAAGGGAGGAAGCAAAAGAGAAAGGGAAAAGGCGAGAGTAAGTACCAAGGAACGAACTCCGGCACGTACTTAGCGAGACTTAGAAATGGCTATGCTCGCCGAGCGAGTATAAATATATATCGCCTGGGGCTATATGGTAGGTTTAGCGGATGCAAAACTATAACCAATAGAGACACACTACAACATCCGTCTACTCAGAGAAGATAAGAGAGCGCATAAGGTAACAGATAAATACTACACAAACATAACCTAGCCAAATACACATATCCCCTTCAACAATTGCGAAGAGGCAATGTAAAAGGCACTCAACGGTGGACAAGTTTTATTAGGTAGCCATTGTAATAATGCTATATTACTACGCAAGTTATTAGCAAATTATTAGCAATAAGATAACGGTGTAAGTTGTTCTATGATCAAGCTATACAATTCCTAGTCGTCCATAACCGCGGACACGGCTTATCGATAAGATGTACACCTCGCGGGGGTTGCCCAAATGTAACCATACGCATGCTCGACCCACTTACGACAGGTGGATGTCTCACAACAAGACCGTTCCCAGGTCAACAAGAAAGTCTAGGGGGGCCACCCGACTAAGCTACCCGTGACGAAGTCCGGCCGTACTCCGAGACGGACTCAGGGTTTGCGTCGGCGGCTAGGCGTGCAAACCACACGCTTCGCTAAACGTCCCGCGGGGTACAGATGTAAGTAAACACCCGAAGGCAACAGGAAGTAAACACCCGAAGGCAACAAGTAAGTAAAGCATGGCATACATGGCATAGGCAAATAAAACCAAGGTTGTGGCCCCTTTTCAACCGACTTGAGAAAAGGTAATGGGTGAGGGGGTCCCAATAATCGTCCCCACGCATGGGTAGAGCGCTCAATCTCGGAACGGATAACAAGAACTCGGGTCCTAGGGGACATTAGCAAGTCAAAGTTCCGATGCTTTCGCAAAGGGGCTCACGAGATGCCTCTCGCTTACAATTTTAGTTGTTAACAATTAAATAGAGCATGTGTATCTCCAACAACTGATATAGCATGTGATAACCTCCCAACAACCCAACATATCCCGATAACAGATCGAGATAAACAACAGAGCCTAAACACGCCTACGACTCGCAAGGCTCAAACATCAAGCAACGGCTATGGTTAAGGAATGATTCATATAGGATTAATATGGTACACAAGTGGATAGGACACGTGACTCGATAAAGAATCGCAACATAAGGATAGCAGTGCGAGGGAGAGAGTAAAATAGGTGAAGAGAGAGGGCTCGCCTGTGAAAAGCTGCAGAAGAACTTGTCGTATCTCACATCACCACTTCGTGATCCTATCCGGGAAGAAGCAAATGCTGGACAAACAACGGGTGCAAGTCTTACTACTACGGATAAAGAAGATCCAGCATGATCAAGATGACATGCATGACATGGCAGTAGATGGTGCAATGCATCTTATCCACTTTAAGCGGAGTCGGAACCCCGGACAAACAAATTAAGGTTAGAGTTGCATTTCTACCGGCAAATTTAAGGGTGGATTAGCATGGTACAACATGGCAAGGGTGCGCTACTTCAAAGTTAAACGGAGCGGGAAACCATAGTCGGCGTCCGAAATACTCCGCATATATGTTAGGTGGTATGCACGAACTATCACGTCTCGACATGATGCAAGATGCAAACAGGCATATGGATGGCATATTCATGTTCCTTATATTTTTCTGATCAAAATTCATATATAACACTTTTCATTTTGACTTACAGATTAAAAGTTATTAACAAAATAGTTTTTCTTATTTAAAATAGGTTAAACAGGTTTTATTTTAATAGGAAAGGACCCAGAAATAAATTCTGAGAAGGGGGAAGGACTGCGGGTTAGTTTACAAAACTTCCAGGGGGTTTTGGAAGAAACCATCAGAGGCAGGGGCTGCGGGGAGAAACCGGTGTCACCGTCGATAGAACAAACCGGAGGAGGAAGGAGATGAAGTGGAGGTCCAGGGGGACGGCATGCTCACCAGGAAGCCATTGGCGAGGTCGAAGAAGGCTGGGAAGGACCAGGGATGCCGGAATCGGAGAAGAAGCGCGGCGTCCGGGGTTGGCGAAAAACGACCGTGTCGTCGATTGAAGGCGCGCGGGGTCGATTCCTTGCAGGGGGTTGAAGAGGACGACGAGGAGGAGCTCTGGGTGCCCTCGGCTTGAAGAGGGGAGGTCGGATTCGACGGGCGCCGACGAAGAAGGGGCGGTACTGTGGGGAAGACCCTCTACCGTTTCTGCCTTGGAGAGAAAGAAGAAAAGAGAGGAGGGTGGTTGGGAAGATAAGGAGGAGCAGGTGGAGCTGGTGTGGTCCTGGAAGAAAAGCGGAGGAGGGGGAAGGATCACACAGCCAAGGGGAAGCGGTCGCTGTCGAGGATGGGAGAGGAGTAGAGCACGCTCCTCTCGTGCTCTCCCTCGGATTCCTTACGTGGGGAAAAAGAAGAAGGCCAACGAAGGGGTACGGCCAGAGGAGGTGGCTTGGGCCAGAGAGAAGAGAGAGATGGGCCGCCGGATTGGAAGCACAAATGGGCCAGAGAGAGAGGCTGGGTTGGATAGAAGGAAAAGGAGAGAGCCCAGGCCGGATTGGGCTGAGAAGAGGCAGGCCAAGGGGGTTAGGGGTTAGGTTTTTCTTTTGTTTTCTTTTTATTAAAACATTTGAATTCAAACCTTTTCTATTTTGAATTTGAAACAAAGGTGAGAAGAGATTTAAAAATAGTTGTAAAATATTTATTTGGTTGTAACCAAAACAAAACACATTTTATTCCAAAATTATTTGTTGCACAACTTAGTTGTAAAGTAAAGAATATGAGAGGGGGTTAGGGTTTATTAAAAGAGAAGACAAGGAGGTTTAATAAATAAACCTTATGAGAGGAAGGAAACAAAATAATTAGAGATTACAAAATAATTTTATTTTGTAAAAACATGGATGGTATGATGCATATGCCATGATGATGCACAAAAGAAAAAGAACAAGCAGATCTAATAGGGGTACTACCCGGGGCCGTTACAATCGACACCACTAACAAGGAATCTCGCCCCGAGATTCCACGCCATGGTACGGGGGAGAGAGGTGAACTATCGGATCTTCAGGCGACGAGTCGATCACCTCGACACCACTAACAAGAAGTCTTGCTCCAGCTTGGGTGGTCGACACCCCTAACAAGAAGTCATTGTCCCGATGACGATGATGACTCCGGAGAAACAAAGGAAGGAGTAACAGTCACACTGATCCACCAATTCACCGTAACAAGAGCGAATAATAAGAGTAGTCGGTATGGTGATCAGCCCATCCCGCACTCAAAGTATTTCTCTGCACATGAATAGGAGAGTCGTGTAACAGCTCCCAGAATTCTGATTGACGATAACGACAAGCATTGTCAGCGAATATTCGACGGAGCCAAAGAACAAAGAATTGTAGAAAGATTAGAGAGGCATAGATGACATCAATGGAGAAGACGAAGGTTAGCCGCCGGTGATGTTCTTCTGTCAGAAATCTTCAGAGATCGGTCCTAATAGGTGAAGGCATAGATCGTCCAACCCACGTCGGAACCTAAGACTCAGAGAACTCGGATAAGAGAGAAGACCCAAAACTCGCATAGGTAAGAGGAGAAAGAATAAAGATAAGGAGAAAAATAGAGCTAATCAGATCTATCCAACGAATTTTAGAAAATAGTTTTGACACTAGACACAACGTCCGTTGGCAAGGTTATCCTACAGACTGGACTAGTGGGGTACCGTCAACCTGAGCTCTGATACCAACTTGTGATGCCCCGGAACCGGTACCATGAGGATTCCAGCGATCCCGCCGAAATCCGCACGATATCGATCCAGAGACGCCCTCCGACACGACGTGCGCGACGAATCACACACGTGATGCCAGAGGAATTAACACGAGCGGTAACATTACAACAGGATTACAATAGAGCCCACAAGATACATATATTACAACAACGACTCCAACGAGTCAAGATACAAATATACAAGTACAAAGATCCAAATCATACGGAAGATCGAATACGTCCGAGTACGGACAAGATACAAATTGGACTAAGAGTCCCGGAGATAACCGATGGCGTCCATAACCCTGCCCGAGGCCAAGCCGGAAGGGTAACCTTGCTAACGTCGTCATCTCGTACCTGTCAAAGTCGGGCCATCGGTTGCCGACTAAAGGGAGGAAGCAAAAGAGAAAGGGAAAAGGCGAGAGTAAGTACCAAGGAACGAACTCCGGCACGTACTTAGCGAGACTTAGAAATGGCTATGCTCGCCGGGCGAGTATAAATATATATCGTCTGGGGCTATATGGTAGGTTTAGCGGCAGCAAAACTATAACCAATAGAGACACGCTACAACATCCGTCTACTATTAGAAGATAAGAGAGCGCATAAGGTAACAGATAAATACTACACAAACATAACCCAGCCAAATACACATATCCCCTTCAACAATTGCGAAGAGGCAATGTAAAAGGCACTCAACGGTGGACAAGTTTTATTAGGTAGCCATTGTAATAATGCTATATTACTACGCAAGTTATTAGCAAATTATTAGCAATAAGATAACGGTGTAAGTTGTTCTATGATCAAGATATACAATTCCAAGTCGTCCATAACCGCGGACACGGCTTATCGATAAGATGTACACCCTGCAGGGGTTGCCCAAATGTAACCATACGCATGCTCGACCCACTTACGACAGGTGGATGTCTCACAACAAGACCGTTCCCAGTTCAACAAGAAAGTCTAGGGGGGCCACCCGACTAAGCTACCCGTGACGAAGTCCGGCCGTACTCGAGACGGACTCGGGGTTTGCGTCGGCGGCTAGGCGTGCAAACCACACGCTTCGCTAAACGTCCCGCGGGGTACAAGATGCGAGTAAACACCCGAAGGCAACAGAAGTAAACACCCGAAGGCAACAAGTAAGTAAAGCATGGCATACATGGCATAGGCAAATAAAACCAAGGTTGTGGCCCCCTTTTCAACTGACTTGAGAAAAGGTAATGGGTGAGGGGGTCCCAATAATCGTCCCCACGCATGGGTAGAGCGCTCAATCTCGGAACAGATAACAAGAACTCGGGTCCTAGGGGACATTAGCAAGTCAAAGTTCCGATGCTTTCGCAAAGGGGCTCACAGATGCCTCTGCTTACAATTTTAGTTGTTAACAATTAAATAGAGCATGTGTATCTCCAACAACTGATATAGCATGTGATAACCTCCCAACAACCCAACATATCCCGATAACAGATCGAGATAAACAACAGAGCCTAAACACGCCTACGACTCGCAAGGCTCAAACATCAAGCAACGGCTATGGTTAAGGAATGATTCATATAGGATTAATATGGTACACAAGTGGATAGGACACGTGACTCGATAAAGAATCGCAACATAAGGATAGCAGTGTGAGGGAGAGAGTAAAATCGGTGAAGAGAGAGGGCTCGCCTGTGAAAAGCTGCAGAAGAACTTGTCGTATCTCACATCACCACTTCGTGATCCTATCCGGGAAGAAGCAAATGCTGGACAAACAACGGGTGCAAGTCTTACTACTACGGATAAAGAAGATCCAGCATGATCAAGATGACATGCATGACATGGCAGAGATGGTGCAATGCATCTTATCCACTTAAAGCGGAGTCGGAACCCCGGACAAACAAATTAAGGTTAGAGTTGCATTTCTACCGGCAAATTTAAGGGTGGATTAGCATGGTACAACATGGCAAGGGTGCGCTACTTCAAAGTTAAACGGAGCGGGGAAACCATAGTCGGCGTCCGAAATACTCCGCATATATGTTAGGTGGTATGCACGAACTATCACGTCTCGACATGATGCAAGATGCAAACAGGCATATGGATGGCATATTCATGTTCCTTATATTTTTCTGATCAAAATTCATATATAACACTTTTCATTTTGACTTACAGATTAAAAGTTATTAACAAAATAGTTTTTCTTATTTAAAATAGGTTAAACAGGTTTTATTTTAATAGGAAAGGACCCAGAAATAAATTCTGAGAAGGGGGAAGGACTGCGGGTTAGTTTACAAAACTTCCAGGGGGTTTTGGAAGAAACCATCAGAGGCAGGGGCTGCGGGGAGAAACCGGTGTCACCGTCGATAGAACAAACCGGAGGAGGAAGGAGATGAAGTGGAGGTCCAGGGGGACGGCATGCTCACCAGGAAGCCATTGGCGAGGTCGAAGAAGGCTGGGAAGGACCAGGGATGCCGGAATCGGAGAAGAAGCGCGGCGTCCGGGGTTGGGGAAAAACGACCGTGTCGTCGATTGAAGGCGCGCGGGGTCGATTCCTTGCAGGGGGTTGAAGAGGACGACGAGGCGGAGCTCTGGGTGCCCTCGGCTTGAAGAGGGGAGGTCGGATTCGACGGGGCGCCGACGAAGAAGGGGCGGTACTGTGGGGAAGACCCTCTACCGTTTCTGCCTTGGAGAGAAAGAAGAAAAGAGAGGAGGGTGGTTGGGAAGATAAGGAGGAGCAGGTGGAGCTGGTGTGGTCCTGGAAGAAAAGCGGAGGAGGGGGAAGGATCACGCAGCCAAGGGGAAGCGGTCGCTGTCGAGGATGGGAGAGGAGTAGAGCACGCTCCTCTCGTGCTCTCCCTCGGATTCCTTACGTGGGGAAAAAGAAGAAGGCCAACGGAGGGGTACGGCCAGAGGAGGTGGCTTGGGCCAGAGAGAAGAGAGAGATGGGCCGTCGGATTGGAAGCACAAATGGGCCAGAGAGAGAGGCTGGGTTGGATAGAAGGAAAAGGAGAGAGCCCAGGCCGGATTGGGCTGAGAAGAGGCAGGCCAAGGGGGTTAGGGGTTAGGTTTTTCTTTTGTTTTCTTTTTATTAAAACATTTGAATTCAAACCTTTTCTATTTTGAATTTGAAACAAAGGTGAGAAGAGATTTAAAAATAGTTGTAAAATATTTATTTGGTTGTAACCAAAACAAAACACATTTTATTCCAAAATTATTTGTTGCACAACTTAGTTGTAAAGTAAAGAATATGAGAGGGGGTTAGGGTTTATTAAAAGAGAAGACAAGGAGGTTTAATAAATAAACCTTATGAGAGGAAGGAAACAAAATAATTAGAGATTACAAAATAATTTTATTTTGTAAAAACATGGATGGTATGATGCATATGCCATGATGATGCACAAAAGAAAAAGAACAAGCAGATCTAATAGGGGTACTACCCGGGGCCGTTACATAAGTATCCTCTTCTTCCCCTAAAATGATGTGGTGGTAATGATGGAGATCTTTGTGATGATGGCTATGGAGGCGGTAGAGCAACAGGGCTCCGCCTTGGTGGCGCGAATGGAACTTTTTTTTTCTCCTATGGCTCCCCACTCCTTTATATAGGCCTAGGAGGGTCCCCAATAACCCCACATACCGCCCTAATGACCTAGGGAAGGTCCAGGGACAATCAGGGTCAGATTTTGTGAGGAAACGCAGAAGTTTGTGAGGTTTCCGCCGCCTAGAAAACGTGGTACAGCCGGGCCGTACGGCCGGGTTGCGGCTCTATGATGGCAACAACTCTGTTTGTACCAACTTGTTGGGATTCCAACTGCAGAGTGTTGTAGTAAACGTCTTTCCCCACAAAGGTGATTCGAGGGTTCATATCAAACTCTCACGGAATTGGATAGAGGATGATTTCTCCTCCTCTTCTAGCAACCTACAAAGTAAAGTTTTTGTCTTGTGTCCCCAACTCCACCATATGGTTGTCAAGCACAAGGTTTTGTATTAATAATATGAATTATAAATATAAAGTAAATTAAATTAAAGCAAGTAAACTAAGAAAGTAAGATAAAATGCAATAAAAAGATACTACCATACTTACCGAGATACTAGCAAAGTTGGATAGGAGCAGAGGAGAAGGGGACATCTTGCTCGAGGTAGCATGGGGACAGAAAGTTTTGTGGACCGTATTGGACCCAAACAGCCTTTGGTTGCCGCAACTGGGCATTGTTTTTGGTCTTATGGCGCGCCACAGACGCTCAGCCATGCATCGAAGTTGTGAGGTCATTTGGCGCAGGCTTCGGGGGAGATGTGGGTCGCCTTCTTCGCTACCGGCCCAGCCTTTGGGCTACTGGTGGGGATTGGGGCGGCTAGTCCTTGAAGGGAGCCAACATGTGGTGTGGGGTTTTCTAGCTTGGACCTAATAATGGTGTTTATCCCTAGTGCTCTTCTTATTCCAAGTCGCCGCCGTGCTTGATGTCAGCATCATTGATCTGGCCGCCGACGAGTTTTGGTCTTTCTTGTCGAAGATCTCCGTTGATGGGAGCATGGAGCCCCTAGATGGCGTTGTTCCTGTCCATTTGGGACATGGTCCTGTGTGTCGGGTGTTTGAAGACTTGCAGCGGCGGCCTCGGCAAGCACGGTGGCAGACTACATTTTTTGTGGTTCTCTATTGAGTCGATATTTTTAGGATAAAAAGCCCAGGTGTGACCTTTATTAGTTGTACCTCGTAATGACCTTGCTGAAGGCATTGTTTTGGGAACTCGGATTTTCTCTAGGGCGAAAATATAAGATCTTTGATCAGGCGACGACAAAGTTCGTGCTTTTGGAGAATCTTCTTTTTAGTCGGGGTGTTATTTTTGGTGGTGGTTTGAGTGTTGTTGTTGCCTATGATTGATCACCTCGACAAACTCTTTTTCCCTTTTCATTTTTATTTCCTTTTTTAGATGTAAGTCATCTTTGATGTTTTTATTCATATTATTGGTGCAGAGGCTCATGTAATTGATATATCGAGAATACTAATACAGTCCCTTTAGGGCATCTCCAACGGGGCGACGCAAACGGATGATGAGCGACCGTTTGCGTTCGATCGGACCGAAAATGCACGTGGACCCTGCTCTAGCAGGGCGATGCATAGTGATCGGGCCGTACGCGGTAACGCAAATGCGGCCCAAATATGCGGCAGGTTTGCGTCTCCGCGGACGCTGCGTGGTTGCGCCGAGCATCCTGCTTTTCTTACGCGGTCCCGCACGTCAGGAACAGCGAAATCGACCGCGCGGATTTTCTTCTTTTTCCCTTCTTTGCTGCCCTAGTGCGACGCCACCACCCCAACCCCACCCCCGCCGCCCCGCCGCTGATACGTCTCAAATGTATCTATAATTTTTGATGTTCCATGCTTATTTTGCACCAATTCATATATGTTTTGTTTACACTTCATTGCACTTTTACATGATTTCCGGCACTAACCTATTAACAAGATGCCATAGTGCCAGTTCCCTGTTTTCTGCTGTTTTTGTATTTCAGAAAAGTTGTACAGGAAATAGTCTCGAAATTGGACGAAACAAAAGCCAAAGTCAATATTTTACCGAAATGAAGACGAAGTCCGAAGGAGGGTCGAAGAGGCGCAGTAGGTCGGCCAGACCTACCCTAGGCGTGGCCTAGGCCTGGCCCGTGCCTAGGGGGGTCTGGGCCCACCAGGCACCCAACCGACCTAATTCATCCGCCTATTTATTCTCGGAAAAACCCTGGATACCCGAGCCTCCATCCACAAAAAGTTCCATCGCGGCCGCCATCGCCGAACCCATCTCGGGGGGGTTCTGAAGCTCTTTCCGGCACCCTGCCGGAGGGGGAAATCATTGCCGGAGGTATCTACATCGCCATGCCCGCCTCCGAAGTGATACGTGAGTAGTTAATCCCTATACTATGGGTCCATAACAGTAGCTAGATGGTTGTCTTCTCCACTTTGTGCTTCATGTATCGATCTTGTGAGCTGCCCTACATGATCAAGATCATCTTTATGTAATCCTATATGTTTGGTTTGCTGGGATCCGATGAATATTGAATACTATGTTGAGATTGGTTATATATTCATGTCATATGTTATTTGTGATCTTGCATGCTCTCCGTTGCTAGTAGAAACTCTGGCCAGGTGGACACTTGTGACTCCAAGAGGGGTTATTTATGCTCGATAATAGGTTCATGCCTCTAGTTTTCTAGGAGAGTGACTTTATAACTTCTAAGATTGTAGATGTGATGTTTCTACTAGGGAGAAAACAACAATGTTTTATCCAAGGGTAATTCTATTATTTACTTTACACGCATTGCTTAATGCGATAGTCTGTTGTTTACAACTTTATACTGGAAGGGGTGCAGATGCTAACCTGAAGGTGGATTATTAGTCATAGACGTAGTTGGATTACAGTCTATGTATTATGTTGTAATGCCTAATACCAAATATCATAGCAATCATCTTGTCATGTATGGTCGATATTCTGTCAATTGCCCAGCTGTAATTTGTTCATCCAACATGCTATTTCTTTATGGAGAGACACCTCTAATGAACTGTGGACCCCGGTCCTATTTTCCTTTACTAATAAATTCAACTGCAATCCTGTTTTATTTACTTTCTATCAATATCTCCTTCCATTCGATATTGACAACCTCACTGTAAGTTGGGGCAAAGTACTTTGGTTGTATTGTGTGCAGGTTCCACGTTGTTGCTGACGCCGGTAGTGCACCCTGCCACTAGTCAGCCAGCAACACCTTCAGAAGTCACGCTTTTCTCCTACTGGTCGATTAAACCTTGGTTTCCCACTGAGGAAAAACTTGATGTTGTGCTCATCACACCTTCCTCTTGGGGTTCCCCAACAGCGTGTCTGCATACGACGAGCACACGCCATCACCGCCCCGCCGCAGTACATGTCGTCTGCTCGGTCCTCGTCACGCCGGAGAACAGGATCTTAGTCGGGGTAGGTTCTGGCGCGCACATGTCGCCTGTTTGGGGGCAAAACATCTGCTGGTTGCGCCGCCCGGCCTCGCCGCCCACGACCTGTTTGGTCAATTGCGCCGGTAGGTTTCTTATTCGTCTTTTGGGCGATATTGTGTGCGGCCATTGATCCGCAGTTGCTACCCACGCAGATGGACATGTGGAAGATGTTGAACAAGTTTCGCGCGGAGGTTATTGACTCCTCTTCCGACGAAGAGTCCGATCAGCGACGCAGACAATGGCTATTGTTGCAGCCTCCATCCTCCACGAGTATAATACCAGCCAGATGCCGGTGCACTGGGGCTCTCTGAAGGGCCGCTCAAAAAATCTGCCGCGCAACAGAGTGGAAGGGTACCTCCGGCTCCACAAGGACTACTTCGACCGCACCAATCCGGTGTTCCCGGAAAAAATGTTCCGGCGCCGGTACATGATGTCAAGGGACATGTTCATGATCATTCTACATGGCGTCAGAGACTACGACCCCTACTTCCAATGCAGGCCCGATGCAACAGGTACGCTGGGTTTCACCTCTTACCAAAAATGTTCCGCAGATATTCGCATGCTATCCTATGGAATGGCTGCTGATATATTCGACGAATATCTTCGATTAGGTGAGAGCACCTGCCTTGAGTCCATGTACCGGTTTTGCCGAGCTGTGATTGCCATGTTCGGAGAACATTACTGTAGGGAGCCAACAATTGAGGATACAAGGCGGCTGTTGTCTATCAACGACTCCAGAGGGTTCCCAGACATGATTGACATCATAGATTGCATGCACTGGGAGTGGAAGAACTGTCTATTTGGATGGCAGAGTCAGTACAATGGCCATGCGGAGGAATGCATTGTCATTTTTGAAGCAGTGATATCTCAAGATTTATGGATTTGGCATTCATTCTTTGGTATGGTTGGTTCCAACAATGACATCAGTGTGTTGCACCGATCACCGGTTTTCAACAGGTTTATACAAGGCCAAGCTCCCCCGGTGAGCTACGAGATCAATGAAAATGAATATGAGAAGCCATATTATCTTGCTGATGGAATCTACCCTAACTGGGCCACACTGGTGAAGACTGTCCATAATCCAAACATAGAAAAGACGAAGAGGTTTGACAAGATGCAATAGGCTTTCAGGAAAGATGTGGAGCGGAAATTTGGTGTGCTCCAAGCTCGGTGGGCAATTGTCCGTCACCCGGCAAAAACATGGTCGCTGAAGACCATGCATGAGGTGATGACATGTTGCGTGATCATGCACAACATAATCGTTGAGAACGAGTGTCCTGATGGCCACAATGAGCATCAATGGGATTTTCAAGGTGATCTGGTTGCGCCAATCCCCGAGGCATCATCCTGACAGTACTATCTGCATATGAATGTAGAAGTCACTACGAGAACGTGTCCAACGCCTACAGATGAATCTGATTGATCATCAGTGGGCATTGGCTGGCCATGAAGATAATGCGTAGATAAATACCATCTTATTTTCATGTAGACTTTTAAAAATTTGGATGTAATAACTGAGACTACTTTGAACCAGTTTATTTTGTTTTTTTAAAACATCCAAATTAATGCGGACACGTAAATGCGTCACCACACTAGAAATGCGCGGTCAAAAACAACCAATTTGGTGTCCGCTACTCGACGCAAATGAACGCGCGCCGTTATGGAAAAGAAAAAACTCAGTTCGGATGGCCAATGCAGGGGCATGTTGGTCAGGTCATATCTCGCGAAGCAGGCCGCACGGGCGATTTACAAAAAAATAACCCTTTTGTAAAAGAAAAGCACAGACTGACCCTCCGGCGAAACTATTTCTCACCCATCTAACCCTTTTGTGTGGCGCCCATCCCATCGGTGCCACACCTCACTGTGTGGCGCCCATGCGGGCGGCGCCACTCACCCATCCGACGTGGCGAGGTCGACGCTGATGTGTGCTCGAGTCTGACGTGGCAGGATGTGTGGCGCCGCTCCCATCGGCGCCACACATTGAAAGTGTGGCGCCAATGCCAAGGGCGCCACACATCCACTTATAAATTCCCAAAACATACTGTAAGACAATTCTCCAGGGACTTAGCCGTTTTGGCGACCCTGTTTGTGTGGCGTCGATGGCATGGGCGCCACATTTTTCAGTGTGGCGCCGACGCCACGGCCGCCACACAAACAGGATCGCCAAAACGGCTAAGGACTAAGCGTCCGGAGCCCCCTAGATGTTTTCGACATATAAGTTGATATAAGTTGACATGTGTGGCGCCGATGCCATGGGCGCCACACAATGCAGTGTGGCGCCACTCACATGGGCACCACACATTCACTTGTGCTAAACCATGAAAATATCTACCATGTTTCAATAGTTTTGAATACAACATTGCACACAACATGTACGAGACAACATAGTGGTTCAAATAAAACATAAGGTTCGACGACATCAAGGTTCCAATTACAATAAGGTTCAACGACATGAAGGTTCGAGAAGATCAAGGTTCACACAACATCAAGGTTCGATAACATAAAGGTTCGACAACAAGAACATAGTCAAACGGACATCACTGCGTGGCAAAGGCTCCCTCCCCCCTCGCCTTCTTCTTCTTAGATTCTTCAGCCAGTTCTTCCTTCTCCCTTATGTGTAAGGGTACATTGCCCCTATGTGTGGTTTTGGTAATTAATGACAACCCCTATGGACTAATATTTTCATTGAGTTTATATGAAGGAATATTCCATAGGTACTACTTGCTCTCCATGTGTTGGATTCAAGTATGGATGCCATGAAGATAAAGGTATATCTTGTGTATTGGCATCAAGATCATCGGTATGAAGATATATATATATATATATATATATATATGTGATATGATCAATAAGAAGAAATGAAGATGGAGTTCTTATGTGGAACTCAATATTAGCCATGCTCTATCTTATGTGAGTATGTGAAGATACAAGGTTGAGTTGGGCAAGTTCAAGATGAGCGTCTCAAGTGAATCACATACTTGAAGCTTGCCGTCCATTTGATGATAATGGACTTGTGAAGATGTGCATCAATGGAGCTTTCCCATCATAGTGTATGGGGGAGCATTTGTGAGTCTTCACGAAGCAACATTGGTCAAGAGAGGCATTCCGGCTTGAGTGAAGCTTGAAGAGTTATCATCAAGATCAAGCGGGATGCGCAAGGCAAAGGTATGGCGTTTCTAGGTTTTCCTTTTACCGGTCTCAAGGTGGATGTTGGGAGACCGGATTCTAGGATAGATAGTCGCACTATTAAGAGGGGCTTTCGGTTGAGTAACTTGATCACATCGTCTTAGGGAGCTCAATCCTTTGCATACTTTGCATATCCTTATTGCTTCTTGGTGTTTCTCTGTGTGAGGTTCTTGAGCTTGTTGCTAGCTTTACAACAAGCCCAAGTTCATCGAAAACGGAATGCGCATGCATCTTCTATTGCGTTTTCGAGTTTGGACGTCTTCACCGTTTCTTGACGGTGGGAGACTCCCTCTCTAAAATCATCTAAAATGTTCTGTGAGGAGTCTCCATATTTCCAGTTTTTGTTGGGGTTCTATTCGTCGTTATCTTTCCAACAAAATTGGTTTCTCTCCCCTCCATTGTTGCATTTGAAGAAGTTGCTCTCTCCCTTGATTCCTCCAACCGTTCTTGCTCATATTTGAGGATTTGAGAGAGGAGATCTAGATCTACACTTCCACCAAACCGTTTCTTCTCTAAGTGAGGGAATCTCTTGGGATCTAGATCTTGGAGTCTTTGGTTGACTTTCCCCCTTGTTCTTCCTCTCCAATCTCATCCTAGCATTCGTTGCTTTGGTGGGATTTGAGTGTGAAGGACTTGAACACCTCCGGTGTTCTTGCTTTGCATCATTGCATAGTGTTGAGCTCTCCACCACGATTTGTTCGAGTGAGAGACCGTGAGCTTGTTACTCTTGGAGGGTGACCTCCTAGTTGGCTTGGTGATTGGTGCTCCGGTGATCTCTTCAAGAAGATTGTGAAGAGGCCCGGGCTTCTCCTTCGTGGAGCTTGTGAAGTGGTTGTGGAGCTTGCCATCTCCGGAGCGGAGGAAAAGCTAACCATAAGGAAAGGGCCATTATCCTTCGTGGGTGTGGTTCGGAGAATAGGGTGAGCCTTCGTGGCGCGGGGAATCCTTCGTGGGACCTCCACTCCTCCAAACGTGACGTACCTTGTTGCAAAGCAAGGGAACACGGGAATACATCCTTGTCTCCGCGTGCCTCGGTTATTTCTATACCCGAGCTCTCTTTCCTTGTGATAGCCATCGGGCTTGAAGTATATATATATATATCTTGCTATCACTTGTGCTACATATATCTTGTGCCTATCTTGCTTAGCTCTAGTTGCTATTGTTACACTTAGTTGAGCTTAGCATATTTAGGGTTTGTGCTTGTAAACTAAACGATAGTTTAATTCCGCATTCTTACAAGACAAAATCCGCAAGAGTTTGTAATTGCCTATTCACCCCCCCTCTAGGCGACATCTCGATCTTTCAATTGGTATCAGAGCAAGGTCTCTCCTTGTTTTAGGCTTCACCGCCTTGAGAGTAAAGATGTCGGCTAGTAATTTAGTGCACAATGACACAATTATCTTTGTTGGCACAAATTATCATTTGTGGCGAAATTGCTTGCTTTGTAAACTTCGGACCTTGTGTCCAAACATTGAGCAATTTCTAGATGTAGGTTTTTCTCCTCCGATGGATCCTCAAAATCTATCTTTAGAGGATGAGAAAAACTTACATCTTGAAGCTCAAGTATCTAATGAGCTTTTATTCTCCTTGAGACCCGATTTTCGTAGGTTCTTGATATATATAAAGCGAAAATCGTCTCATGAGATGTGGATCAAGCTTAAGGAAATGTTTGGTGGATCCACTTCTCAATTGGTCGGTGGTGACTTCGAGGAGCCTTCTTCCTCTTCACATCATAAAGAGCTCCAAGTTGCTTCCACCTCCGGCCGTGATGATATATCATCTACTTCCACTTCACCAACGTGTAGCAAGACACGAGGTAATGATATGGTGAGTGGTGAGGAAAATTGCAATGTTGATATTGTGCTCAATAGTGATGATTCTTCATCTCTATCCCATTGTAATGCTTCCTCTTTGGACTTAAACACATCTAGCATTGAAAATTACCTACATGCTTGTGTTGATGGTCCTTCCATATCATGTGTAAATTGCTTACATAGATCTCATGATGATATGCTTACCTTGTCTTGCTCCCATAATCAAAATGCTTATATTTCCTCTAGTTATTTGTTGACTAACAATGTAGAGGTAACCGAACACTCTATGGATCAAGACATGTTTTCAAATGAGGATTCAAGAATATCTTCATCTTCATCCTCCGGTATGCACATGTGCCTTATGGCAAATGGATCAAAGGTATCTCCTACTTTGACTCCTAACACTTTCTCTAATGATGAGAGTGATGATGATGATAATGATGAAGAATATAATACCTTGGTGCATAATATGGCAACGATATATGCTTCTCTTCATGGTAATAAAGAAGCTCGTGCTAATCTCGAACACTCTATGGATACCTTGAATAAATATAGGGAAACCATAGTGGAGTTGGAGTCCCATGTTGAAAATGGGGAAATGAGATTCACTCTCCTCAAGCATGAGCTAAAAGATGAGAAGCATGCTAATTTCATGCTTACACAAAAAATTGAATCCTATATGCATGAAAATGAGAAAACTATTGATGCTTGTGCTACTAACTCTAATTCTTGTGAAGCATCTATCTTAAAGGAGAATGTTGAGTTAAGGGCTCAACTTGAGTTGCTAGCTAGCAATTATAGGGAATTGGAAGAAAGTCATAAAAAGCTCTCGGGCTCTCATGATGACCTTCTAATTTCCTATGATGAGCTAAAGTTAGCTCATGAGGCTAGTATCACTAAGGTAACATCTTGTGAGCCTCATGTGGACATTAGCACAATCTCTACTACAAATGCTATATTGCCATGTGCTAGTCCTTGTAATCCATCTAGTCAAACTAGTGATACACCTTGTGTTGGATTACTTGCCTTGCCTTGTTGCTCTAACAATGAAGCTTCTACTTCCTCTAGTACTTGTATTTCTACTAACCATGTAGAGGAAATAAAAGAGCTCGAGGCCCAAGTCCTTTCTTTGAAGAAAGACTTGGAAAAGCGTCATGAAGGGAAATCCACACTTGACAAGATGCTAAGTGTGCAACAATCCCCCAATGACAAGAGTGGACTTGGATTCAACTCCAATAACAAGAACAAGTCCAAGAGCAAGAACAACAAGAAGAAGGGCCAAGACAAAGTCAAGGATCCGGCCAAATTGGTTTGCTTCAAGTGCAAGGTTGAAGGGCATCATGTTAGATCATGCCCATTGAAGAAGAAGAAGCACTTGAGTGAGAAACAACAAGGGAAACGGCCACAAGGTCAAGGTCAAGCTCATGCTCGACCTCAAGTTGAAGATAGGCCACTTCCCAAGAAGAATCAAGATGTAGTTCCCCAAGAGAAGAAATCAATAAAGAAGAGAAAGGGGAACACTTGCTACTTATGCCGTGAGAAGGGGCACTTTGCTTCTTCTTGCTTAGGTGGTACCTTATCTAACCCTATAATTGTTGATGATGATTATTCTCTAGGGAAGGATAAGGATGGCAATGTGTTTGCCAAGTTTGTTGGAACTCAAAGTGGTTTCAAGAAAAGAACCATTTGGGTTTCCAAGCCTATTGTGACTAACCTCTTAGGACCCAACTTGGTTGGGGACCAACAATCTCAAACTTGATCAATAGGTACAAGTGGAGGGCATTGGAGATTTGGCTACTTCATGAAAAATTAAGGGATCTTCATATATTATATTTTGACCAAGCCAAGTCGTATGGATTATCATCTATATCTTATATCCAATGTTCCTCTTTGCGGTAACTTATACTTCAACTCATCATAATTATTGTAAGTTACTTGCCCCTTTGCATGTTTGGTTTTGTATCAAATATGTGTGTGTATGTGTTGAGTCTTACTTGCCTATCTTGTGTATTCAAGTATGATTGTTTGACTCACCATATACTTGTGTATTGTTTTGAGCCTAATGCATCTTGATGATATCTTATTTGGCTCTCTTTGAGTGATTAATGGAATATCCCATTTTGGGGGAGTGATATGCATTGTGCATCTCTCTTTCTCTAAAAATGTGTGTACATGGGTATCACCACTTAGTATTGATATTGCAAGATTATCTAGTCACTATGTGGTGTGTCATACTCATGAGAAATTCAAATTCTAAATGTCCATTAATCATCTCTAGTCGAATTTTTAGTTGCCTCTTGTTTTAGAAGAAATGACTTATCACATTATGGGGGAGTAATATGTTTTGTACATATCACAAGCCTAGAAAATGTGAACATATGAGGTTATGCCACTTAGAGTTGATGTTCTTAATTATCTTGTTCCTAGGTGGCATGTTTGCTCAAACAAGCTCCACTTCTATTAAAAAGCTTTTATTGCTCATCTTATGGATTCTTGTTTGAATAAGAAATTCTTGGTACGGTTTTCCTCAAATACATATCTCTATAATTTATTTGGGACACCGATTGCTTCAAGTTATTCTAATCATTGCCGTGCGTGATTGTTTGACTAGTTGAAGCTATCAAGAATCTTCATCCGTGCATAGTGCTTAATTCTATATACTTATCCTATGCCTTTTATTGTGAAGTTGATCCTTACTATCATTGTCAATTCACCACTGGAAATTATTTCCAATATACCCATTGTCTTTGACAATTGATAACCTTGTATATGGTTGAATTTATGGATCACCTTCACCTTGGATTGCTTCTTATTGCCTTATTTTATTTGCAACAAATCATTGTTGCTCCCATGTGTATTCCTTGTCTCTTTGAAAAATCTTTTGATAAATTATCTTGATTCATATCAAGTGTTTGTTTTGGAAGACAAACCTTTTCTTTATGGTACATTGTGCCATTGTGAAAGGTGTAGAGGGTTTGGTTTATTTGTTCGAACCTTGCTCTTTTTGGGGAGTTTGCTATCTCATTCCTTCTTACATATTCTATTAGCTTGAATGAGATAAATCTTTGAGTATGTTTGCTTTATTTCATCCTCTATGCTCAATGGTTTCTTCTTAGTTCACTTGTGGAACTTTGTTGAACAAATCTTTTGTGATTTGCTTCTTAGATATAATTTGGACAACAAATTTGTTTTGTGACACCTCTATGCCTTATTTAATTCCTTTGGTGTTTTGTCCAAAGTATATCTTTCTTGGATCTTTAAAAGTTTTGGTGCATGCTTATATGTAATTTGTTTATACTTGTAGCATGCTTGCTTTCTTTCGATCCATTATGTAGGATATACTCCATCAAATCCTAAATGGCTAAGATGTGCATGAAATTCAAACTTCATCTAAATATGCACATGTTTATATGGAGTGTGTCCTATATATTGTGGTTAGTCTAACCATGTTGGACCCAATGAGTTTGGGGACCAAGATGTACTTGAATGATGTTTTAGGTACATTGGAGATGCAATGGAGGCTTGTCTCATCTATAAGGAAGGTGTTGTCACCATATGAGGATTGGAGTCAAGACTAGGATGATCGATGAACTCCTATCTACTACATCATGCCATTGCTATCTCGGTAACAAGTATCTTATTCATGCATACTCATATAGCATCCAACCTCTTGTAGGTTTCATCTTGGCATGAAATTCTTTATTTCGAAAATATTGAGGTTCTTGAAAAATCCTTTTAAAGAAAACCTTTTATTGTACATTTGAGTAATTTGAGAAGATGCATATGTTGGGAATATATATATACATCATGTTGATGATTCACCTACCCAAATATGCCCTTTAGCAATTTATTGCATATCAATTCCTCAAAGAGCTCTTATGTGCAATATTGATGAAATTGCGAAATAAATCCATATTTATGATACTTGTTGCCTTTCTCAAAACACTTCAACTAGCTCTATTTCCCTTATTGTTAGTTGTGATGTTTTTGAGGTTTAACTTGGTTGAAGTTCATTCATATACCATAAGTGAAAATTGGAGCCATAGGCTATATATGCTTCTTAAGCAAACATCCTTTGGTATATTTTATGACTTCATCTTGGATATCTTGTCTTATCTATTTTGTTAACCTCTTGTGTGTGCATGTTTCTTTATGGATCATTTGTCCACTTTAGAAACTTATATACATAAGAGCGTTCATCCATCACCTTGATATCTTTGTTCTTTGCCGACCATCTTTTTATCCTTTTGTTTCTTAGTGGTGTTGGTAAAGGAGATTTATGAGTGCTTGGTTTATTTGTTTTCCTTCTTGCACTCATATCTCGTAATTGTTGGACTAAAGTTGTTCTTGATAAGCATATTCTCTTTATCTTAGTTGTGTTCTAAATGATATATAGGGAGTGAGGATTCCATGTTTGTGCATATTGTATTCAAATGCAAACATTATAAATTGTGCACGAACCTTGGGGAGCTTTCTTATTTTATTTAAGAGCACTATATCTCTCTTATCATGATATCTTTGTTTGTCCAATTGGATCTTTGATTGCTTGCTTTATTTGTTGAAGCTCACCTCACCATGTTATCTTTATGCAATCTTTGATCCTCAATATAGTTTGATTTCCTTCAAGTATTCATCATTGGATATGTGCACTTGATTCCACTCAAATTATGAGAAGTGCACACTTTGGGGAGGAACTCACATTATATTGGCCTTCTAATTTTTATTTCCACCCATTTTGACAATCGATGCCAATGGGGGAGAAGTTTAGAGGGTTTAAGGGAATGGTTTTATACTTAAGCTTGGTTTGTGCTTAAGTGTTTTGCCTCTCATGCATTCCATATTTATATGTCTTGCATGGTTTTGCCTCTCATGCATTCCATATTTATATGTCTTGCATGGTTGTATATATATAGTGGAAACTATTCCAAAGGTTAATCTTGACAATATATGCAATGAATTCATGTTCATCACACGTGCATACATTGTGGGGGAGTTTTCTCTATATATATTGGTTCTACTCACATCCATTGCATTTGTTGTAGTTGTGTGAGTAGAGCCGGTTTTGATATGGACTAGTTGCTTTGTGTTACTTGACCATATCAAATACAACCTCTTGTATACAACTTATTCTCGGATAAGTTGCGTACTTGTCACTAATATTCATTATATAAACCCTCTTATTGTGGTTGTCATCAATTACCAAAATGGGGAGATTGTAAGGGTACATTGCCCCTATGTGTGGTTTTGGTAATTAATGACAACCCCTATGGACTAATGTTTTCATTGAGTTTATATGAAGGAATATTCCATAGGTACTACTTGCTCTCCATGTGTTGGATTCAAGTATGGATGCCATGAAGATAAAGGTATATCTTGTGTATTGGCATCAAGATCATCGGTATGAAGATATATATATGTAGGATAACGTTGCATAGAAAACAAAAATTTTCCTACCGCGAACACGCAATCCAAGCCAAGATGCAATCTAGAAGACGGTAGCAACGAGGGGGTATCGAGTCTCACCCTTGAAGAGATTCCAAAGCCTACAAGATGAGGCTCTTGTTGTTGCGGTAGACGTTCACTTGCCGCTTGCAAAAGCGCGTAGAAGATCTTGATCACGATCGGTTTCGGTGCCACGAACGGGCAGCACCTCCGTACTCGGTCACACGTTCGGTTGTTGATGAAGACGATGATGTCTACGTTCCCCCTCCTTTCCTGTAGACAGTGTTGGGCCTCCAAGAGCAGAGGTTTGTAGAACAGCAGCAAGTTTCCCTTAAGTGGATACCCAAGGTTTATCGAACTCAGGGAGGAAGAGGTCAAAGATATCCCTCTCATGCAACCCTGCAACCACAAAGCAAGAAGTCTCTTGTGTCCCCAACACACCAAATAGGTGCACTAGTTCGGCGAAGAGATAGTGAAATACAGGGGGTATGAATATATATGAAGCGGTAGCAACGGTGCACCGAGAAAAGTGCTTAGCGCGTAGTTGATGGTGGTGGTATTGCGGCGAGTAGTAACACGAGTAAACAATAAACAAGCGAGTAGTAACTCAGCAGTATTTAGGAACAAGGCCTAGGGATTACACTTTCACTAGTGGACACTCTCAACTTTGATCACATAACGGAATAGATAAATGCATACTCTACACTCTTTTGTTGGATGATGAACACATTGCGTAGGATTACACGAACCCTCAATGCCGGAGTTAACAAGCTCCACAATTCAATGTTCATATTTAAATAACCTTAGAGTGCATGAAAGATCAACACGACTAAACCAAGTACTAACACAGCATGCACACTCGTCACCTTCACACTATGTAGGAGGAATAGATCACATCAATACCATCATAGCAATAGTTAACTTCATAATCTACAAGAGATCATAATCATAGCCTACGCCAAGTACTAACACGGATGCACACACTTGTCACCATTACACCGTGCGGGGAGGAATAAAACTACTTTAATAACATCACTAGAGTAGCACATAGATAAATTGTGATACAAAACACATTGCAATCATAAAGAGATATAAATAAGCACTTCACTACGCCATTCATAACGGTGAATAAGTATTCTCGTGAAATATAGCCTAAGAGACCCACACGGTGCACACACTCGTCACCTTTACACACGTGGGACAAGGAGTCTCCGGAGATCACATAAGTAAAACTCACTTGACTAGCATAATGACATCTAGATTACAAGCATCATCATATGAATCTCAATCATGTAAGGCAGCTCATGAGATTATTGTATTGAAGTACATAGGAGAGAGATGAACCACATAGCTACCGGTACAGCCCCGAGCCTCGATGGAGAACTACTCCCTCCTCATGGGAGACAGCAGCGTTGATGAAGATGGCGGTGGTGTCGATGGAGAAGCCTTCCGGGGCACTTCCCCGCCCCGGCGGCGTGCCGGAACGAGAGACTCCTGTCCCCCGGATCTTGGCTTCGCGATGGCGGCGGCTGCGGAAGGTTTCTCGTACCGTGGCTTTTTCGTATCGAGGTTTTAGGTCTGGGGGCTTCTTATAGGCGAAGAGGCGGCGTCAGAGGGTCGAAGAGGCGGCGACACCATAGGGTGGCGCGGGCCACACCCAGGCCGCGCCGGCCTATGGTCTGGTGGGCCTGTGGCCCCCTCTGGTCCTTCCCGGGTGTTCTGGAAGCTTCGTGGAAAAATAGGATGCTGGGTCTTGATTTCGTCCGATTCCGAGAATATTTCCTTACTAGGATTTCCGGAACCAAAAACAGCGAGAAAACGAGAGCTGGCTCTTCGGCATCTTGTTAATAGGTTAGTTCCAGAAAATGCACGAATATGACATAAAGTGTGCATAAAACATGTAGGTATCATCAATAATATGGCATGGAACATAAGAAATTATCGATACGTTGGAGACGTATCAATGAGTCGCGTCGTGGATTAGATGTATGCGAGGTAGAGGGAACTGGTACGGTCGGTGTGGCCGATGGCTGGCTAACACGTACCATACTCGATCTGTTCGACGGTGCCTCCGGCATGTCGAATGCTCGGCTGACAACATCGTCGTGACGGCTGCAACCAAGACGCCTAAGCCCTTTCATGGCAGTATTAAAAATACGTTTTACCATGGATTTTCCCTCCGAACTATCCATGCTGCGCAACTGCAAAGTGTTCTGGGCATCCTCTGCGATCTGCCTAAACTCGTCAATCTGAATGAAATAAAAAATTAATATTGCCTATGAACACAAGTTTTCTGAATTATATTTATATAGAAAGTACCGAAGTGTCACGGTGGTAAGCTGAGGCCCATGTGAGGTGTGCCGGACTCGATGGTGGGGGACCGGTGAGCAGAGTCCGTGTGCTAGCGCGGTACCATTCATTATACGCTGCCAATATCTCACCGTGGTACCGTCTACATTAGTGATAAATTACGTTAGCACATACATGATGATAAGATGAATTAAAATATATAATTACCTATTTCGCGTATTCCATCGGACTCTGCTTCATCAATCCATTTCGTAATCCATGTTTGATTACGCTGACTCAGATCGAAACAACTCATGCCTTTATTATCTTGTCTACAATCCAATAAGTTTCGTTAAATAATGAAATAGAGTAATACAAATGCAATTCATTGTTTCTATTAGAGTGAGTGAACTTACGTATGAACATCAGCAACAAGTCATCTTGGTGATGGTGGGAGAACATCCTGATGCAGACCAAACTGCCGCATGACACGCTCTGGGTTGTATGGCTCAACCATCCAAATAAACAGTAGGTTGCATCGTGTGAACCACCACCGTCTGTCTCGCATGTCTCGCAACATATTTGGGTGTGGTTTAAGAAGACCCCAAACAATGTACACGTCGTGTTCCGTAAATGGGTCCCATTTAACCATGGTCTCCTGCAGCTCCTCAAACTGTTGGTGGTATTCTGGGTAGCAACCATGTGCCACATTATTGGACCACCGTTTTTTAGCATGTACCCATCGACTTCCAAAAGTAAGAGGGGCATATTGTTCGGTGTGACCACCGTAGGGGTGAATTGGGTTCATTATCTGGGGACGCCCAACGGGGAGGTACTCCCACGACCATAACTGAAGAAACTCTGCGCTTACAGCAAGTATATGCCCCTTTGAAGATGCATTGGTTTTCTTCGTTGCATCACACAACCCCTATAGTTATACGCGAGCATTGCAGAACCAAAGTTGTATATAGGGATGGGAGGTGGAGGCGAATCTACTATGTTCCCGGCTATCTTAATTAGACCCGGGAGAACAATGTCACCATGGGACGAAGGAAACATTATACCAAATAGGTACAGTAAATACGCAAAAAGATGTCGCATCATGGTCGCATTATCTGCATCAGCTGGTAACTCTTGAAACTTATTGACCAACCAGCTTAGAGGGACCCCCCTAGGACGTGACCCTCCGCGGCTCGTAGCAGGCATTGCCACGCCAAGACGGTCTTGTACCTCAGTCGGCCAAGTACTAGAATAAGAGACCGGGACCAAAGGAGTACCCTTGATTGGCAAACAAGTGATCATGGAAATATCTCTGAGCGTAGGTGTCAGCTCCCCACAACTTAAGTGGAAGGTGTGGGTTTCAGGTCTCCAACGATCAACAAGGGCCGATAGAAGAGATGGGTCTAACGTGAACTTCTCCTCGCTTGATGTCGGCTTAGAAAATGGCGAAGTCCATGGGCCACTGAGATGTTCCTCATAAACATTGTTAACAAGAAACCTGTTCTTAATGGTTCGTACCCTGAAGGTCGGAGGTGGGTTTGAGTGGGCATCCAGGTTCAACCAGAGGTGGCAACGGTGTCCGGCATCGCAGGATCTTCGCAAAAGGCCTGGCAAATCCGACGTCATAACCTGCATCCATCGATGGTATAATCATACATTAATACATTAATAAGACTAAAAAATAATTTAAATATGTATGCATGCAGCGATGCGATAATCATACAATAATACATTAATACATGTCTCTTTATCACAGCACGCCAGACATACAAATATTTGAAAACAAAAAAATTACATCACGCAGGGTTATTGTTGGTGCGGTAAGGGCATTCCCTTCGCGCATGACCGGGGCATCTGCAAAGGCGACAACGGCGAGGTTCTCCTGCCTGGCTATGATCCATGTCATTCCTGTGACATCGAGATTGGCGTCGTGCCCTCGCGGTTCTCTTCAATGTCGGGTCCGGAACCCATTTGGTAGTTCTTTCTGGAAACTCGTACCTATAGTGTCCGTCGAGTCCCCAGCTCCAGAACTCACCGTTCCAAGTTCCGAGTAGGTTCTGGATGTTGAAGTAGGGAGATATGTAGTTCTCCACGCTGATGTTCTGCACTGCTGCCGCTCTCAGGACATGACTACATGGGTATCCTAAAGCTTGGGCTTGTTGCAAGTGCATTCACACGTGTTGGGGCCGAGTTGAACAGCTTGCTTTCTCGATCCTCTATGGTGGCCTCTAACAAACTTGGCTCGCACTTGGATTTCCCACTTATTATTAAGTGCATCAATTTGACGAAACCCATGACTTTTGGATTTTTCAGCTTTCTCATCCAAATGCCGTTGCATCTTTTCAGACCATTGCTTGTTCATCATGTAACGTGTGTTTGCGACCCACACTCTGTCTGCAAAGTATGACAGAGTCCGGTTCCAAGTTTCAGTAATCAGGGCTGTGATAGGGAGGGCTCGCACACCTTTCAGCACGCCATTGTAAACCTCTGACATGTTGCTGGTCATTATGCCGTACCGAGCCCCTGAGTCGTGAGATTGCGCCCACTTACTTAAATCCGGGCAGTTCTGATTAATCCATGTACTCAAATTTATTTCAGTCCTCCGGCCCCTCCGGTCTTCTCTCGGCGGCAACGCAGCTTTCTCGATTTCTTTGTTGATTCCAGCCCAAATAGCATTCATCTTCGCTTCTGTCTTCTGCATGCACATCCTCTTAAACAGCTTGAACCAGTCCTTGTTCTTGAACTTTGAGTAAAAATTGGCTGCCAAGTGCCTCATGCACCACCTTGTCTCCGAGTCGGGCCACCCCCGGTCGGGGTCCGATGAATTCTTGATTAGTTCGAGAGCGCTCAAAAGGCCTGTGTTGCGATCTGATATGATGCAAACATCGGGCAGATCTCTCACGACTCCCATCTTCAAGCAGGTCGAGGAACCATAACCAGCTATCTTTGTTTTCACTCTCGACAAGTGCATAGGCAATAGGCAAGAGCTGATTATTTGCGTCGGCTGCGATCGCCACCAAGAGTGTGCCCTTGTACTTTCCAGTGAGAAAGGTACCATCTATTGACAACACCGGGCGGCAGTGATGGAATGCCCGTATAGTACGGGGAATGCCCAGAATAAACGATCAAGGATTTCTTGGTTTTCCTCCGGAGGGTGTTGACGAGCTCTCCGACCACTTGAGTCCCCCGGTTAGTTGCTGCTATCCGATGGAGTAGTCTCGGGTCAAGGTCATATGCCTCCTCATAGGTGCCATACAATCTCCGGAAAATCTCCTCCTTCGCCCGCCTTGCCTTACTAAAGCTGACCGGGAAGCCAATCGGATCTTCCGCGGTTTTTGCAGCTTCTTTGTACCAAGGGTTATATCTTCTTCCACCGTCACTTGCATGATATGTGATACATATTTTGCAGTGACGTTGCGGTGGTTGTCAAGAGCCCCCAATTTCTCGCAGCTATGGGGTTCTATTTTTGAGATATGCCATGGCTGACATACCCCAGGGCTCACCCGAGCGATAACTCTCCCCCTGCAACCCTCATTCAATTTGACGCATATGACTTTCAGCTGCCTTCGATCAGACTGCTTCACTATGTGTTGCCGAGATATGGCCAACGCATACCTCTTGATTGCTTGGTCAGCCGAGTCCTTGTACGGGAAAGTTTGCCCAACCTGCGGACTCGCCTCCCCTAGGCCCGGAACAGAGCGGAATTCATTGCCGATGGTCATTGTTTTTAAGAACTCGGGGTCCATTGGTGCCGCAACCGCCCTCCGGGAAGGACCGACGCCTTCTTCGTCCGAGGAGGATTCGGACGAAGAAGAACGGCGTCATCGTCCAATGCCTCCGGCAGTCCCTCCACACGCTCGCTAATGTCAACGAACGCGGACCGGTATCCTGGCTCGGCAGCAAGCCGGGCGACCATCCGCTCCGATGGGCCGGTGCTATGGCCTGCAGTCGTCTCATGCTCTGATTGGCCTATCATGCCTGCTGCGGTCGGGGCCAAATGCTCCGATTGAACGGTGCTTGGTCTCGTGACGATGGCCATCTCCTCTTCACCAGCGCCGGTACTACTTCCGGCACCATCATCACCGATATAAACTGAACATACACCATGGGCTCTCCGTACATAGCAGCACCAGGTGTGCTTGCAAACCTCATGTACGTACCCCAATTTCTATCACTCTTTACCTCCCGCAAACCCCAACGGGCAGGTGTCCCATCATTCCCTCCTACGACGATGAGAGCCTCAACGGTCATCTTCTTCCCACGCATCTCACGCCCAAACTGTGCTCGGATGCATCTTCTAACATCCAAAAATTCTCTATTGACCATATCTGTCACTACAACTTTCATCGAGTCGCAGCGCGACACATCGACACCAGAAAATTCGTCGCGTACGACGTCTCCATAACACTAACACAGTTTCCATCGTACCTACCGCACAACCATATTTTTAAAATTATATTAGATTGCAACACAACAATATTTAACATGTGATTAACATTTTTAAATAATCATAACACAACACCATCTTTAATATTTTTAACAGCATTCCATAATAATTGTATTACAAGCCTACCGCTCACTCATTCCATAATAAATTTAACACCAAACATAACACGAGACTATTTTTTAATACGCGACAAATTGTAATACTACCAACTAAAATTAAAATAAGTACGGACGGATTTTACTACCTCTACTTCAGCCGGTGCGCTCCACTTCTAATTATATCTTAAAATACACGTTCAACATATTTAGTTAAAACATTAATATTTCAGCACCGTAATATTATATGTCTACTTTAACATGGATCTTGAATGGACCATTATTTCCTACTAATGTTCACCATGCTAGCTTGTACGTAATACATAAAATCATAGTCTATATACTTTGCATGTCGCATACAAAAAATATAAATTCTATACGGCACATTTAATTAGCTATCTACGGCTTAATTACATGTTGCATGTCCTAATATACTACTCAATAATATGCCGTACTAATATTTTCATCCTACATATGCATGCAAATACGGAGCATGCACTACTTAAACTAATTACACTACACAACTAATTAGATTCTAACTACGTAAATAAATACAATATGCTAGCTTCTTGTAATCCTTACCTTGAGCAAAGCCGGAATCAACCAGGCTGCACTGAACTAACTGAGTAAGAGATATTAGCGACGCAGAGCAACAGACATCAACTAAGTGAGCAGAGACTAAGTGCGTCAAGAAAACTGAGTGTGTTCACAGTGAGAGTGAGAGCGAGTACCGTCTTTATATAGAATCGGCTCAGCTCACGGAATCAATGCATGCTTTATTTATTACACTCCGTGTAGATGTCTCAACTTTATCTACATACAGATGCTTTTCTAACTAAAATGCATTACATACAGGGAGCGGTGTTTTGGAACATGGGAGCATATGCTCCCTATATTTTGAAATACATCTTACACATATTTCAAATTTCAAAAAAATTGAAACAAAAAATTTGTACGTACATCTTCACGTGCTACGCGCCCACAAAGTCATTTCATAAAAAATAAACTTACCATGTGACGTGTGTAAAAAAGATAAAATTCAGTGCTGAAAACAATGCTTTTCACAGGATAAGTTTTCTCTTTTTTACATAGGCCACAAAAAATATTATTTTTTCGTGAAACTTGACGCATACACGTATATTATGGAGATGTACATGTAGAATTTTTTGTCAAAATTTTCCCACACTTCGAAATATGTTTTGTTGGTATAGGGAGCATACGCACCCGGGAGCCGAATTGAATTTCCGTTACATACATCTATATCTAAACAAAAGTAAGACACCTATTTTTAAACGGGGGAGTACCAGAGAATCTGCATCTGCGCCCGTATCATCTCAATTTGCAACAGTTTCCCAGCAATCACACCGAAAGCACCAAAATTTGCAACAGTTAAAGTTAAAAGCACCCTGATTAGAAATAGTAGCAACTTCTTTTACAGCAACAAAGTGCGTGCGGGTCAGATTCCTGCCGTGGTCCAGATTCCCGCGCGATGTTGTCGGCAGCTCTTTTCATGCATGCAACGACGACTTTGCTGGCGGGCCCTGCCTCCACTCTCCCTGGCGGCAGCCTCCACGTCGCCCTGCCACCCCATGCGCCGGCGGCATGGCCCACCACGCGTAACGGCGACGGACATCGACGCGTCCAGGCAAACGTGCCGCCACCTGCTCGGGCGGCGGGTCCCTGCCGCCGCAGCCCCCGGCGGCAAGTGCCACGTGTCGGCTGGGGGGCCTGCCGCCACGCACAACGTGGTCCTTTTTGTCAATTTGCCTCAGAGGTGATCCTTTTTGTCAATGAATTGGGGAGGGTGGTCCGTTTTGTCAAAATTTCCTGTTGGCGAGGCGTGAGAAGGATAACCCAGTGACCGGAAGGTAACCGGTAACCTGGATCAATCCACGGAGAAGAAAATAGGAGAAGGAAGATAAAACGCCTGATGTTTATTTAGATAAAGGGGTACGTGGATGCATCGGAATGGTGAAAAATTGTGCATCTACAGTGCCCTAATTAGCATTACATGCCCTAAACTGATTGTTTTTTACATAGTGTATAATGAAAGATTAATTCAAAGTTTTAACGCTTAGCTGGACGAGCTAGTCCTAAATCATCTGCTCAAGTGAAATTTCAATCACCTTCACAAGTTCTATCGAAAAGTTCAAAATTCCCTGAATTTTACATCCATGAATGCAATGCACACATCTAGGTTCTTCGTATTCTATAGCTTTTAAACCTAGGATATTATAGATTCCAAGGTGAATGAGTGGCATACTGGCATATGATGGAGCAGCCTGCCATCTTGCAACGATGGAGGCATGGTCTTCCTTTTTCCTTGTCATGTAGTAGTAGCTCCTGTAGCTCCTGCTGGGTGCGGGCCCCACGCGCGAGATGAAAAGCCAGCCAATGGCAAGACGACAGACAGTCCACGTGACTTCCCGATCCGGCGGCTCAGGTCGCACCCGCACCGAGAATCGGAGCATCTCAGCCGTCCACTGGTTCAGGAGAAGCTGCAGCCTCCAGGAGGACCCACTGTCAGCCTCACTGACACACCCACTACCCAAAGTGTAGCAACACATCTCCTGCCATCTCTCTCTCTCCAATGCCAATTTGCATGTACAACCGGCGGCGGGCCGGCGGCCTTCCCCAGGATCAAACCCAAAAAAATCCCCTTTTCTTTTCCTGCCCACCCACCGGAAGAGAGAGAGAGAGAGAGAGTTCTTGCTGCTGCTTCGTCCTAGCATTGGAGGCCATGGGGTTGGGGGCGGATCCGGACGACGACGACGGCGAGAACCCGGACGTGTGGCAGCTCTTCCGGCACTACGACAAGCTCTACTTCCGCGGCGTGCTCGTCGACGCCGGCTTCTCCGTCGAGTGGAGCCAGCCGCGAATGAAGACCATCAGGTACGCGCGCGCGCCTCATCGGGTTCTTTGCTGCTGCCGCTGCCGCTGCCCAGGCGGTTCTCGCGCTCGCTCGCCCGCCGTTTTCTTGATTTCGGGGGGCAGCCGGGTGTTGTCGTGTCTAGGATCATGGAGCTTCGGATTCTTCGTAATCTACAGAAAGATGTTCCATCGTTTTAGGATTTGGCACTTCGTTCCACATAAAAGATGCCCCTTTTTTTCTTGATTTTTTTTGCACATAAACGATCGTTAGTCTCTGCACTTCGCCGTCGCACGCACCCGCAGCAGTTGGTCACCACCACCCGTGCCGCGCCGCTCGTCGCCCCTGTGCTATGCAGGCGCAGCGCCGCGCTCGGTACTCCCTAGAAATGATCAATCGATGATGTGACTGGTGCCCGCCACTTGTTAAGTAACCTGTTCTCGTGTCTGTAACTCTGTATGCAGTGCAAACGTGTGGCAAGGCTCAAAGCCTGAACAAGTCTGAAATTGGCCAGCAACTGCAACCATTGCAAACAATGATGACGACCTGTCCTGTTCATATCATCATAGGCCATGAACTGAGCATGTCAAACATAGGAATTTAGCTTCTGAATCTACGTTAAGTCCACATTACCTGCTGAGACCGCTTAGCCCGCACTGCATTCATTCTTGTCGTCTGGTTCGCTCTTACATAGATGCAGCCCTAAGTTTATGGCCCCCCTTGGTTAGGGGTACAGAGGGCTACTAGGAGGTTATTCAGTATTGAAGGTTTTGAAATGCTGTGTATATTGCACATGAATCATATTGTCAGGTTTATGGCTTCAAACCGACCTCTCTTAAACGAGCGATCACTCTGACAAATTGAACTACACAACAAAATGTGATGACATGTTTCTAGATATCCATTTTATATGGGGAAGCATATATTGCCATCATATCTCAAGTTTCTAATAGAAGACATAAGTACATGTGAATTGCAAGCTCTGCTTAATTTTATTGTCCCACTGTACGTATCTATTTGCAATGCAAAGAAAAAGGTCTTGAAACAATTCAATGTGTTGGTTAGCCTGATGTTTGTTTGTATTTTATAGATGTATTTGATTTTTTGAGTATTCAAGTGCAGACCAAATTAACTGTTCCTCAGAAATTGATGCACATTAGTGTATTTGTGTACAGTACAGGTACTTGAGTTATTGCTTCAAATACCCCACTTTCCCCAATCCCCATTGATTGCTTTGCTTGAGCTAAGCATAACATTAATTTTTTCTTGGATGCATCTCATCCTTCTTTTTTTTGCCCTGAAAAGAAATATCCTTTCGCATTAGCTACATTTAATAAGAGAAGACTCTTAGTATATGTTGATTCTGGGCTACAACATGTGTGTTATGCAGTGTTCTGCTCAGTTCTTTAATTGCTTTGCATATTTTATATGAAAAAGGATTTAAAGGAAGCACTGTCTTGATTGTCTATAAGCAGTTCTTTCGGATCATGTTCCTTTGGAGAGAGCAATACAATAACTCTCTATGAGCCAATTCTGAAATATCGCACAAATGCTGACCTGAAGAACGCCCTTCTGCATCTGATGATTCATGCTTTTTTATCTGTGAAGTGTGATGCTAAGGGCATCTGGTAAATGTTCATATCCTGTTAGCTAAGATTTTGTGTTCCAATTTTAGTCAGCTCCAACCAGCCCACTGCTTAAATTCTGTGAATTCATGTAGGGGCCATGGTCCTGCTTTCCGTGGTTGGATGCATGCTCTCAACACTTGCTCCATTGATGATCGCATGGTTAGTATTTTCTGGCAGATAATTATAAACCATGATGCTCCATTCTGTTGATGATTTCCTTTTTTTGCTCGTGCCACACAGAGACCAACTTGTGGCTACTGTATTACCACCACCCATGATTTCAGTCCGGAGAAATGTGGCAGTATGCAGGGTTTTTGGTGGAAGGTAATACTTTCCATAGTTCTCTATTTATGTCTCCTTTTTGTCTTTAAACTTCTTTGTAGTCTTACCTCTTACTGGCATGTTCAACTTGCTACATTTCAGTGTGAATCTTGTGGGGTTACACTTTTGAGGGCCAAGAAGCTGGGGCCTCCATCTGATTCCTGCTGTATTGAGAATGTTAGCCAAGATGCAACATGTGGCAACATGCTTTGCAACTGGCACAAGTAAGATTGCATAAGTTTACCCTGACATATAACTCACCATGTTTATAGGAGAAAGTTGTAAATTGTTTTACATTGTTAATTGTTCTTTTCTCTCACAAAGTTAATAAGATATGTCCCATTGACCATGACTTGTGCATTTGCTCTTGAAATTTTTGCGTCTGAATCATTTATATGCAAATTATGTTTGTTTGATATTTTAATGCTCTTCGTAACTTCTATTGGAGTAATGCATTTGTACATAATAGTTACTTTCGACTTATGTTTGCGTGGTGAATTTTAAAGGTGTACTGACTGATGCTATTTTCTGTAGCCACAAGGTGGACTGTGGTGGTACATATGTGGTGACCAAATCACCAGAGACACCAGGTCAACAGATGGTTCAAAAAGGTACATGTCTAAATTCAAATATCTAATATGCTGTTCGTTATAAGGCTCTGAACTAACCAACAAACAGTATAGAGGTCAAACTTAGCTCCTGCATTTCATAGTTTCCTACTATGTAATCCACCTAAATTTCGTTGGTTTATGATCAATGTTACATTCTTGTATCTTCAATTGATGCATCAAATTCCCGCAGGTGTAGTGCAAGCAAGAATTTTCCTCCATCTTTATAAAGAAACACATTTTTTATATTGTCAGCATCCGACTTTTGTGTCTGCATTTGTTTTTTATTCTGTCACTTAATTCTACATAGTTACCATGTATTATCAAATATTCCCTCCTTGCCAAAATGTATTGCATATATTTTCGTTTAAAAAAGTCAAACGATGTAAAGTTTGACCAAGTATGTCGAAAATACTAACATGTAACATCTAGAATACCAAATACCATTAGATTCATCATGATGTATATTTTCGTGTGGTATACATTTGGTATTGTAGATATAGATAATTTTCTCAATAAACTTGGTCAAAGTTGTTGAAGTTTGACTTTTCAAAAAACTTATATGCACTTGAATGTGGCAAGGAGGGTATATATTATATATATTGGTTGATGTTGTAAGTGTTTATCTATTCTACATATTATTTCGTTTCTGTTATTCAATTATGTGAACAAACGAGATGTTTGTGTCAGGAGTATAACATTGAAACTGAAACCATGATATCCTAACCGAAATTACATCATCTGCTGCCCTCGCAGATGAAGGATCAAGTCCACTGTATAGTAGCGTTTTCAGCACATGAGTAACTGAGAGCATCATATAAATTGTATTGTCTTTTTTGTTCAATCATTTCATTATGTGAACTTTGATAGTTTCAATAGTAGTGTGAAGTGTCATTCTACAACAAGAACAGACTTCAGAATGATTCCCAAACACAATAATTGCTGTAGCTATTCCCCCAGTTCCATAATATATGAGGGAGTTACTTATCATTGTAGTAATTTCATATTACAATATCAACTTACAACATGGCTTCCTCAGGTAGGCGGGGTTTCTGACCGAAATGTCCGAAATGTTGAGGTCACAAGGAGCTACACAAGAATCAGATTCAGATGAAGTTCAGGAGAATTTGACTGTGGCAAAACTAAAGGCAGAAGGCAAGCTTCTCTCTCAAGTGGGCGGCAGGAACGCAAGATCACCAGGTAGTAGCTCCTCAAAGAAGGCAAGCAAGAGTAATATGCCTGAAGACTTTCAGAAACCGATTGTTTTGCCTGCAACCCCTCGGAGAAAATTGAAGCCGAACCAGGAGCATTTCTCTATGATAAGTGTCAACAATGCAAAATCACAGGATAGGTGCTCTTCAAAGAAGGCAGAGGATTTTCAGAAAGAAATTGTTCCATCTGCTTCCCCTCCAAGCAAACTGAAGCGGAAGCAAGCATCTGTTGCATCAGAGAAGCATGAGCTTATCTCTCTAGTGAGCTGCAACAGTGCAAAATCGTTGAGAAGTAACACCTCCAGGAAGGCAGGCAAGTGGCATGAGCCAGAGCAAGTTCAAAAATCCAGTGTGCAGCCTTCTGCATCTCAGAAAAAACCAAAGCTAGAGCAAGACTTGGGTGTATCGAAGAAATATGGAGTTTCCTCACCAGGGAGTTACAACACTACAAAACCACCAGGAAGCAGCATGTCCAGGAAAGCAGGCAAGCGGCACACGCCGGAGGGTGTTGAGAAATCCAGTGTCCCGGTTGCGGCCCCAAAGAAGAAACTGAAGATCGAGCCAGACTTCGCAATGCAACAAAACAAAACCAGCTCCTCAATTAAGGCAGGGAAGCAGCTTAACCCTGAAGATTTTCAGAAAACATTTGTTCAGCCTGTTGTTTATCGAAAAAAACTGAAGCTTGAGCCAGACTTGGTTGCATTAGAGAAACATGGAGATGCAAAACCACTAGGATGCAGTACCGGAAACAAAGGAGAACTTCATAAGCTTGAAGTCATTCAGAAAGCCAGTGTTCCACCTGCCGCCCCTCCCAGAAAACTGAAACAAGACGTGGTTGCATCACAGAAGAATTATCTTTCCTCTTTTGTGGGGAGGAGCAATGCAAATGTACTGGACAATATCTCCTCAAAGATGGCACACAAGCAGCTTGAGCATGTACAGCCTCACAAACCCATTGCGCGGCCTGCTGCCCCTCGAAGTATACTCAAGCAGCAAAGCAAAACCAACACCTTAACTAAGGAAGGAAAGCAGCAAATTCCTGAATACTCTCAGAGAACATTTGTTCAGCCAGCTGTTTCTCAAAGTAAACTGAAGCAATCAAGCCGTGCTGCGCCGGAGAGGCCAAAGACGAGAAGCAAAACTAGTAATCCTGCTAGGAAAAAGGAGTATGCTTGCGTGAGTGTGTGGGCAAACATCTATGAATCGGAATGCTCAAGTGGATCAGCCGAGCCGCTTGTAAACAAAAGAACAGAGCGAAGGAAACGAGAAAGAGAACGCGCAGTTCAGATAACCTATTCGCGGTCAAGGAAGCGAATTGCCAGTGGAATCAGCTCCATCAAGGCACAACCTGCTGAAGAAGAAATCTCATCTCAACAAACCAAGTCACCACCTCAATCTCAATGCTTGAAGTTCATTCTTATCAATGCTGCTAACAAGGTGGTGACTCAAGACCCTGGAGATCAGTTCAAGGCACCAGCTCCCCGCAAGGGCATCGTTATTGCCCCTCCTGCAGACCAGGTGACGACTCAAACCCCTAAAGGTCGGTCCCAGCCACAAGTTCAACGCATGGACATTGTCACCCCTCCTGCGGACCTGGCAATGACTCAAACCCACGGAGATCTGTCTGTTCCATCTAGGCGCATGGACATTGCTGCTGTCCCTCCTGCTGACAAGGTGATGACTCGAGCCCCTGCCGATCAGTCACAGCTACCAGCCCCGTGCTCCATCGCCAATGATCAGGTGGTTCCACCTCGTTCAGCTGGTCCACTCAGTTTAACTCCTTCAAATCCAAGCAGTAGCCCTGACGTGATAGACATTTCTGATGATGACTGAACTTTTCCATCACTTTATACTCTGCTTACTCTGGACTGACTGTGTATTCAGCCAGTTCTCGGGGTGTTAAAACAGTAGATCATAGCATTCTGGGGGGTGGTATATTCAGAGGTTTTGTTAGTGCTTACTGTAGAGAAGTAGTGGTAGCTTGCAACTGTCGCTTTAGCATGAAATTTGTAAACATCATGGAGGTAGCATGACCGAATTGCTATGGGCATACGGCTTTGATCGTACTGCAGTGTCTTTTTTAGCAATTTTTAGACACTGGCTTGTTCCAGGTGGACTGAAGCATGAATCCTGGGAAAGTTGGGACATATTGTTAGATCATTTTCACATCTGTGCTACAGCATGTGATTATTGCCATGGTTTTTGTATGAACATGATACTTGACGAATTATGTTGTCCTATGACTACGCATTCTATTGTGATTCGGGGACGATATTTCCCAGATACCAGCTGATATTTCCCGGTCTCGGTGGCACTGAAGCTCTGAAACTAGTCTGGCCCTCTTTTCTGCTAGGAAAAGAAGCTAACCAAAAACCCAGTCTCGGTGTTTGGTTAGTGTTTATGGATGGGAGACGAAAGGAAAATGGTTGTTCAAGATAAATTCAGTTCATGGGCTCAGGAAAGTCAATTCCCATAGCAATCAAAGCCTGACAATGTTAGAGAGTATGTTACACAACAAATACACTCAGATTTTAGACAGATATCAACACCAACCCTAAAACCCCAGCGAATGCCATATTCTATATATGCGCATAGCAGGTCACTGTAATAAGACAGTCATCCTTGCCGTGGTCGGAGCGCTCGCAAGAGTCTCGTCGATGCCTGAAGTCCTAGAATCAAACTGAAAGATTGAGAGGAATACCAAGAGGTTAATGTCCGCTGCTTTTCTGTTCTTCTCTTTTATTCAGAAACAAGAGGAGGACGTGCCGCGCACACCCCCGTCTGAATCGTGTCATCTCAGGTTCCACGACAATCCTAAGAACTCAGCTCACGACGGCCGCACAGGTCCATGATCGATGGCCAGATAGGCACTGCTCAACTGTAAATGATGACCTAAGAAAAAGAATGGTTAGGAACAACTATGAGGTATATATATTGATTGTAGTGATCATTGCTACATAGTTGAGCCCCTCAGTTCTTTTATTTTATTAGTACGATTGTACATGTTTTCGATCACACTTATCATCATATATGCATAGCTAGTGTGCTAAGTTTGCAGCAGGAGATGGTTTGGTCGTCTTCTTATCGGGCTCGCGAATTGGAATATGCAGCTGTGAATCCTGCTTCTTGATTTTGGTCTTCAATTCCACTAGACAATCAGGTATGAACTGATACTCATGGAACATGAGGCCCCTCGCCCTACATTACATATATAAGAACATGGCACACGAATTAGATTGAGCCGTGGCGTGCGTAAGAAAAACTAGGCTCGATCGTGTCCTAGATAGTTATAGATTGCAGTATATATGTGATGGTGCTTACCACTCAAGATGATTGCAGTATGTGACGAGATGATCGAGAATGGTGAATGGCCGCACGGAGCGCAAGGCGGCGAACCACTCGTGGCCGGCGGGGCCGGCGCCGATGGAGAAGCACTCGACACCGTACTGAGAGGAGCAGTAGACAGAGTTCCCGCTGATGGACGGCA
>NC_061514.1:272294404-272327637 GCF_022539505.1 Lolium rigidum
TGGAGTTTGGTGTGGAGCGCCTTGGTGGATACGTGTTCCGGTTCGCCCTCCTCAGATGTTTCCGATTGGGAATCCTACAACGATGAAATCGAAGCCATGTTGTTGTTGCTGGTGGCGGTGCATAGCCTCCACGACGAAGCCAACCGAAAGTGGAAGAGGCAAGGATCAACCATCCGCTGGCTCTGCATCCCGCAGAACCGAGCGATGTGATAGGAGATGTTGCTGCGTGACTACTTCGCTGAGGTACGTACATGTGCTGCACATCTCTTCCCTAGATGTTATCAGATGAGGTGAGAGCTGTCCGTCAAGATAATGAAGACATGCAAGGCGAAATGCCGTTTTTTCACATGCCGGAGAAATGCCATCATCCTCATTGGGTTTACCCCTACCAAAAAATATCGGCAACGATGAGGATAATCGCGTACGGAGTTACCGCCGATTACACAAACGAGAGTATCTTTGCATTGTGTCAATCAAATCAGTTTTCCTCTTTGCGAAGACAATGATTTATATATTTTGAGAAAAGTATCTCTGTGCTCCTACTGAGGAGGATACGAATGATGGCTATGAATGAGGCAAGGAATGGTCAGGTATGCTTGGAAGCATCGAATGTATCCACTCGATGTGGAAAAACTGCTAGAGCATGGCACAGTCAGTATAGGGGCCAGCAGCCCATCATCACATATGCTTGAAGCAGTGGCCTCATAGGATCTGTGGATTTAGTATGATTTTTTTTTTGCCAGGATCTTTAAACGACATCACTGTTCTGCAAAGACCACCTCTTTTTGGTAAGCTTATCAATAGTAAGACACCACCTTGCAACTTCATTGTTAACTGCCATTAATATACCTTGGGTATTATCTGGCAAACATGATCTATTCAAAATGGTTCACATTTGTGAAAACCATCGCTAAACCCGCTACCAACATGGAAGCTTACTTTGCAAAAAATGCAAGAAGTAGCTTGGAAGGACATAGAGAAATCTTTCAATGTTTTGCAAGCTAGGTTTGCACATGTTCTAGGGCCAGGCCCGGCCCTGAGGAGGGGCAGGCGGGGCGGCCGCCCCAGGCCCCCAAACCCAAGGGGCGCCAAGGTCCCCGCTGGCTAAGGCATATGCAGCAGCGGCGCCATTAGAGCACATGAGAGTGTTTCTCTCGTGCCTTTCAGGAGAGGAGGACGATACTGGACGAAGCGTTTTTCTGTTTAGTGGGCTGAAAATCCTTTTCCTTTACTTATCTTGGGCCTTTTTCCCTGACCAGGTCGGCTTTTTATTCTCCTTTAATTAGCAACGAGGAGATTAAATGGGTGGGGCCTGTCGAGGTAATCTGCATGGAGGCTATAGCATGTTATACACGCACATCACTCACAGAGATAAATTTGAGAAGTCACGCTCTAAAAAATAATTTAATTTCAAAATAAGATCATCATTGTCTCAAAAATAAGATCATCATATAAACATATACTCTCTTCGTGCCAAAAAAAGACGTCATAGATTTATCTCTACAATTAGATGTATCTACCAGATTTGTCTAAATTTCGTCTATCTAATCGCGTCTAGATACATTTAATTTAGACAAATCCACGACATTCTTTTGAAATAGAGGGAGTACTTAGATTATTAGCATACCATCGTTATTGATTTTATATCTAGGAATACAGGAAATTTTAAAACAAGTACACAATATTTGATACCAATATATTATTTATGTAGATTCTAAATGTTAGCTTGTATCATTTCATGTATACATGATAAATAATTATTTGACTTCTAGGGCCCTAGTTTTTCGGTTCGCCCCGGGCCCTTGAAATCTCAGGACCGGCCCTGTCTAGGGCCAGCCAAGCGTGAGGGCACAATATCATCACCGAGGATAAGAGGGATATAGACATCCCCTTTGAATTTGACAATGTTGAATGTTGGCAGCCCTGACAAACCTGACATAAATCTTAGTCAGATTAAAACATTCTGTCATGTGGGGCCAAGCCTACAGCCGTCGCAAGGGCAAAGGCTCTGCGGCCCCTTAGAGTCCTCCTAGTTTAAGTTAGTAGAGTTTGGGTATAATTGGAAAGGTTTAGTCCCGAAGAAGGTTACCCTGCCAATTACCTAAACTAGAGTTAGAGTTAGATGCAAATTCTGTAATTGGCTATTATATAAAGCCATCCCTATGCGTTTCAAGGAACAAGCAGAATTAATCCAATCTCTCACCTCTTGCTCCCAGCGCCTAGGCGCCTATCCTCACCTCCTTCTCCAACCATAGGCCGACGGGATTATCGCTCTAAGCCTCCCACCGATCACAACTACAACCTACGATCCAATCCTCCCCCAACCCGTGACAACTTGGTATCAGATTCATCTTCGATCCCGGCGGCTGCCATGGAGCCTCCGCCGCCACCTCCGCAAACCCTAGCCGAGATCATCGCCAAACAGCAGGAGGATCACCAATCTGTGCTCGCCACCCTCACCAGCCTCGCCGATGAAAATCACCAAGCAAGGGCTGAACGTGCGGAGGACCGCGCCACCCTCAAGTCCATCGCCGAGACGCTCCAAAAGTTTCAGGGCGATATCGCGGATACAGTTCAGCAGCAACGTGCCCACAATCTCGCTCTCCTTCGCCTTGAAGGGAAGGGCGCGCCCCAACTTGGCGGCCTAGGGCTCATGCAGGCGCCAACGTCTACGGCCAGGGTTGGTGTACCGCCGGCCATGGCGGACGCATCTGATCGCGCCCCCCGCCTCTACAAAATCGACTTTCCCCTCTTTGATGGGGCAAGCGACCCACGACCATGGTTGACGCGCTGCAACCTCTTCTTCCTCGGTCAGCGAACGCAGGAATCCGATAAGACCTGGTTGGCTTCGTACCACCTCACCGACGTTGCCGCCTTATGGTACGGCCACCTCGAGGCAAAACTGGGTCAGCGACCGTCTTGGGGCGAGTTTCAGACCCTAATCTCCAACCACTTCGGACCACCGACGCGCACCAACCCCTTCGGTGAGCTGATCTCGACACGCCGTACTGGCACTATCGCGGATTACTCCAAGCGCTTCCTCGAAAATCTCTCACGGATCCAGCCAATCGCCGACGCCGAGGAGCGGGATATATTCACCAATAATTTGGGGGAGCCCATGAAGACGCAGGTGGAGATGCTGAAACCTGCTACGCTCGACGCCGCGATGGACTTGGCCATATCCTTCGAGCACCTGAACATTGTTACCGGAGCCGCCACAAGCTGCGACTCGGCCACTCCGCCCGTCCAGGACCGCAGCCAGCCCCACTCCAGCAGCCCAAGAATCAGCCGGGTCAGCACCAGCACTCGTTTTCAAAAAGCTCACCCCTGCTGAGATGGACGACCGCCGTGCCAAGAACCTTTGTTTCAATTGTGACGAGAAGTTTGTGCGGGGACATCGCTGCAAACGGCTGTTCTACATACAGTCCGCTGACGACGAGGACGAGCCCTTAGCAGATGCCCATGAGGAGGCCAAAATTTCACTTATCGCCATCCTCTGGAATTCCCACCAGCGATACCATGCAGGTTGCTATATGTATCGGGGATCGTGACCTGGTTGCCCTGCTGGATTCTGGTAGTACGCATAACTTCATTTACGAGGAGTTGGCCACTGTTGTGGGGTTGCCCTTCTCCTCTGATCGCCGCCTTGGAGTCACCGTTGCTAATGGGGACCGGGTTACTTGCCGTGGACTACTCAAGCAGGCAGCGATCACAATTGACACGGAAATTTTTTTGGTCGACTTGCACGCCATTCCATTGGGCGGGTTTGACGTTGTGCTTGGTACACGTTTTCTCAAGACGCTCGGACCCATTGTGTGGGATTTCACCACTCGGTGGATGTCGTTTTGGCACACGGACCATCGGGTGGAGTGGACGGGGTCTTGGTTCTTCGGGCCGGCCTGCACACCTACATGTTTGCGAGGGCGAGCTCTTCTCGACTGACCTCCTGGCCGCGTTCTCGGACGTCTTCGCCGAGCCCCAGGGTCTACCGCCGCCACGCTCTCATGACCATCATATTCACCTTATTCCTGGGACGCAGCCCGTCGCCATCCGGCCCTACCGCTACCCGGCTATTCAGAAGGATGAACTGGAACATCAATGTGCAGAGATGCTTGCTCGGGGCCTTATCCGCCAAAGCTCGTCGGCGTTCTCGTCACCTGTGCTCCTGGTACACAAGCATGATGGTACATGGCGTTTTTGTATCGATTTTCGTGGTCTCAACATGGTCACCATCAAGGACAAGTTCCCTATTCCAGTTGTGGATGAGCTGCTAGACGAGCTAAAAGGCGCCCGATTTTTCACGAAGCTGGACCTACGATCAGGCTACCATCAAGTTCGAATGGCCCCGGAAGACATCCACAAAACGGCGTTCCGCACTCATGAGGGCCTTTTCGAGTTTGTGGTGATGGCATTTGGGTTAACCAATGCGCCCGCGACCTTCCAAGGTCAAGCTCGTCTTGGAGGCTATGCGCACACATCAGTTGTATCTCAAGCGCTCCAAGTGCTCTTTTGGGGAGGAATCTATGGCCTATCTGGGATACGTCATCTCTGCGGAAGGAGTGGCCATGGACAGCGATAAGGTCCTCGCCGTGGTCGACTGGCCGGCACCCCGTACAGTTCGAGCTGTGAGGGGATTCTTGGGTTTGGCGGGATACTACCGCAAGTTCATTAAGGGGTTCGGCACCATTGCGGCGCCCCTCACCGCACTACTGAAGAAGGATGGATTTCTCTGGACTGACCAGGCGGCGACCGCATTTGAGGCCCTTAAGGTTGCACTCACTACTTGCACCGGTTCTTCGGTTGCCTGATTTTACAGCTCCGTTCATTGTGGAATGTGATGCCTCTGGATCTGGTTTTGGTGCCGTGATGCATCAGGGAGAAGGGCCAATTGCCTACTTCAGCAAACCCATCGCTCCACGACATGTTTCTCTAGCTGCATATGAGAGGGAACTCACAGGGCTTGTTCAAGCCGTGCGTCATTGGCGCCCTTATCTGCGGGGTCGTGCTTTCATTGTCAAAACTGATCATTACAGCCTCAAATTTTTGCTGGACCAGCGCCTGGCCACAATCCCGCAGCATCATTGGGTTGGCAAGCTTTTGGGCTTTGACTTTACAGTAGAGTATAAACCAGGACGATAGAACATTGTCGCCGACGCTCTTTCTCGCCGTGAGGTTGCTACCAGCCATACATGCGCTATCACAGGGACTTCTTTTGATCTATTTGAGGCTCTCCGCCAGGCCGCGCACACAGACCCGGCATTGGTCGCCTTTCGGGAACAGCTTGAGTCAGGCGAGTTGGGACAGCCTTGGGCATTGGTCGACGGCATTGTTACGTTCCAGCAACGGGCTTATGTGCCTCCCTCGTCGCCGCTTGTCGGGGAGGTCTTGGCGGCAGCTCACGATGATGGTCATGAAGGTATCCAGAAGTCTTTGCATCGCCTCCGCCGGGATTTTCATTTGCCACAAGCACGGTCCGCCCTGCAGCAGTATATTCGTGCTGGTACAGTTTGTCAACGCAATAAGACAGAGCAGCTTCATCCCGCTGGACTCTTACAGCCATTGACAGTACCATCTCGTGTCTGGGAAGACATCTCCATGGATTTTATTGAGGCATTACCTAAGGTGGGTGGTAAGAGTGTCATCCTTACAGTGGTGGATCGTTTCTTCAAGTATGCCTATTTTATTCCTTTGGCACATCCATATACTGCTGAGACGGTTGCTAAGGAGTTTTTCTCCCATATTGTTCGTCTTCACGGTTTTCCTACATCCATTGTTTCGGATAGAGATGTGGTATTCACTTCGGGATTTTGGAAAGCTTTATTTGCGGCTGCGGGTACACGCTTACACATGAGTTCCGCATTCCATCCACAGTCGGACGGCCAGTCTGAGGCAGTGAATAAGGTCATCACTATGTACCTTAGATGCATTACTGGGGATAGGCCTCGCCAGTGGCTTCAATGGTTACCATGGGCTGAGTACTACTACAACACTTCCTATCACTCGGCGCTGAAGGACACGCCTTTTAGGATTGTGTATGGTCGTGACCCTCCGTTTCTTCGTGATTATACTCCAGGCGAGATTCGTAATCAGGCGGTGGAGCGACAAATTCTGGACCGCGACCAGTTCTTGCTGGATGTCCGTGACCGTCTCCTTCAAGCAGCTCGGCGAGTACAAACACTTTTATGATGTCAAGCATAGGGCTATTGCCTTTGATGTGGGCGAGTGGGTTTGGCTTCGTCTGCAGCACCGGCCAGCGGCGTTCTTGGGAGCGGGAGCAAAAGGCAAATTGGCACCCAAGTATTTTGGGCCGTTCAAGATCCTCGCTTAGATTGATTCGGTGGCATATCGTCTGGAGTTACCGTCTCGTGCCCGCATTCATAACGTGTTTCATGTTGGGGTCCTCAAGAAGTACCATGGTCCGCCTCCGACAGGTCCTCCACAGCTTCCTCCGCTATTTCAGGGACGTGTTCATCCGACTCCAGTACAACCATTGCGTGCGCGGATTGCTCGTGGAGTCCAGCAGGTGCTCATTCAATGGGAAGGCCAGCCTGCGTCTGCAGCGTCTTGGGAGGATGTCACCGCATTTAGGGAGTGCTATGCAGACTTCCAGCTTGAGGACAAGCTGTTTCAGAATGGAGGGGGAGATGTCATGTGGGGCCAAGCCTACAGCCGTCGCAAGGGCAAGGGCCCTGCGGCCCCTTAGAGTCCTCCTAGTTTAAGTTAGTAGAGTTTGGGTATAATTGGAAAGGTTTAGTTATCCTGCCAATTATCTAAACTAGAGTTAGAGTTAGATGCAAATTCTGTAATTGGCTATTATATAAAGCCATCCCTATGCGTTTCAAGGAACAAGCAGCATTAATCCAATCTCTCACCTCTTGCTCCCAGCGTCTAGGCGCCTATCCTCACCTCCTTCTCCAACCATAGGCCGACGGGATTATCGCTCTAAGCCTCCCACCGATCACAACTACAACCTACGATCCAATCCTCCCCCAACCCGTGACACATTCCTTGAGACATACAAGAAGATTTAGGACAATGACAAGCATTTGCAACAGGGAGATAATCTTGTGAAGCATCACCAACAATTGTTTGGCCGCTAGTTTACTTTCTCATCGTTTCATTCCCAAGTTGTGTGAAACTATTGTTTTCTCCTCATTTGACCATTTTTTGTTTAGTCATTTTATTTGAACAATTATTGTAATTTGGTTGTTGTTGTTGTTGTTGTTGTTGTTGTATTGTGTGATGTTGGAATAACAATAAATTTGATTATTTCATGTATAGTCTGAGATATTACGTACATAAACAGCAAAACCGTGTTTTGCGGTGCCGCGTTATTCGGAAGAACATATACCGCATCCGCGAAATCGTAAAAAGGAGTATTCCAATTTACCTTTTGGGGTGATGCTATGAAAAACGAGGTCTAGGCCACTTTTGATGTTTTGTTTGGTAGCATGGGTTGCATCACTGGGTGTCTGGGTACACAGGTGCCACAACGTTTAGTTGCTCGCATGATTTTATTAGCCTCACTGCTTGGCCAAATGGTGACATTACCTCTCACTTATCACAATCATGATCATGTCGTCGGACACCACCATGCCACCATCGTCCTCGCTGATAAGTCATGGCAGCACACAGAATTACCACATGGTGACCTTACCTGTCACCTCTCACCTACCACAATCATCACCATGCCGTCATCCACGAAGCCGTACACCCCCATGTTGTCGTCGTCCATGTCGACATACCACGCGGGGCGCGGAAATACCACCATGACATCGCAAACGAGGGTGGCTACCACCAAGGGTTACCACTCTCACCTCTCATGTACCATCACCACGTCGTCGTGGTCCATGAAGCGGGCACAAGGCCTTCCATGACGTCATGCAGAAATACCACCATAATGTTGCCCACGATGGGGGTGTTTACCACCTCTCACCTACCATCACCACCTCGCTATCCATGAAAGAGGGCACAAGGCCCTCCACAATGTTGTGCGTAAATACCACCATAATGCCGCCGCCTACGAGGGTGTCTACCACCATGGATTACCCACCTCTCACCTACCATCGCCACCGCACCGTCCATCAAGCCAAGCACGAGGCCTTCCACGACGACGCACGGAAATACCACCATAAAGCCGCCAACGACGAGGGTGTCTACCACCATGGATTACCACCTCTCACCTACCATGACCACGTCGTCGTCCACGAAATCATGCACAATGCCTACCATGACGCGCGGAAATACCACCATGTCGCTGACGACGACGAGGGTGGCTACCACATGTGCACAAGCTAGGCACAAGCCCTAGCACATGAAACGGTGGACCAATGAAGATGATCAAGAGGGCAGGTGAGACGTCAAGCAACATGTTACGGTACGCCCAAATGAACTCCCACATGTGCAGAAATTGCAGTATACTAGCGACTAATTTATCTATCGGTCTGCCGTTCACCGAAACAAAGAACTTACAACATAAGAGTTGTGGGAACTATTCCCCTAAATTTTGTCATTGCATCCAAGATCTGTGTGTATCTTGATGCATGAGATTTGTAGTGCTCTTTAGAGAAGAACAAATTGTATCCCCATTTGATAGTAGTGAAAAATGATTTGGATGGCTTCAGCCCATTGTTTTTTTTTCTCAAGTTAAGAGGTTTTCCAAGTAAACATGATTGATGTCCCTATGTGTTGATTTTCTACTGCAATTCTCAATTCTGAAATCTTAGCCACTGAATAAGACATTGGCTCTCCAAGCGTATATATGCCCAAGTGCTAACATATTTCCTCCAAGTGCTAACATATTTTCTCCATATATGCTCCTGATATGTTTCCCTCCTTGAATAGCAACGATGCGTGAGTTAGTACACAAGTGGTTCTGAATTTACATTCATTTTGTTGCATATTTTCATATCACATTTAATATCATGTTTAAGAGTATGCTAATCTCCAAGTTTGGCGCTAATCGGTTTCTATTCGGGCTTCCCAAACATCATGGTGCCTCCCATCCCCCTCTCCCCACACGCTGACTCAAAGGCACTTCTCAGTTCTCACTGCTAACCTGTCATCGGTGACCCACCCTCTCATCACAAGTTGCGGTGGTATATTGGCTACGAATCATTGTTATTTACAATTGTTTTCAAGATAGATTTTTCCAAGTTGATTTTCAAAGTTTTGAATATTAAAACTTCTTATAAACACATATTTGTTGATCGGACTAATCTCTGAGAAATCAATTTTGGTTGACAAATATTACAAAAAATAAAGATGATTATATGCATGCACCTCATATATATATTTTTGGAGAAATTTTCTCAACTTGTAAGGATACATTTTTATCCCCAAGAAGACGTTACAAGGGTATGCTTAGCAAGGCTGCAGCTGCTAAGTTACTAGTAATGGACAGACTAAACACCAGAGACATGTTGTACCCCAGGCAATGTCCCATCCAAAATGACTAGTGTGTGGTGTGCAATCAGACCAGGGAAACTAGAGACCATTTGTTCTTTGGCTACCATTTGAGCAATACTTGTTGGTCAATTATTGGCATCCAGTGGGATCATTCTCTTGTTTTGAGTCACCGAATTGATGCTGCTGCTAGGGCTTGGAACGGCCCCTTTTTTTCTGGAATATGTTATCATAGGTGCCTGGAACATTTGGAAGCAAAGAAACATAATGCACTTTGATAGCATCACTCCTTCAACACAGAGCTGGCTTGCCAACTTCAGAATCGATTCTAATCTGCTTATGTTGGGTGAAGGTAGAGCTTCGATAGAAAATAAAATCTTCTGTTGCAGGTTTGAGAGTCTAAAAATATACTAAAGGGAGCCATGGCCTCATCATTGTAGTCTTGTAAAAGGTCTGTAAATATTTGTTTTCTGCAATTCATCAAAAGGAAAAGGCTGCAGCAGCTATGTTTGATCCAGCAACGTCACGTGCCAAGAATGCACCCCCACATTTTCAAGGCAATATTATTTCCCTAGCAACCGGCGTGTACGCTGGTTGGCTCCTTTTATCCTGTAGTTGAGTTCCTCCACATCATCTTGTAGACCATCCATCGCTTTGTTTTGCCTGTAATTCCAATATGAAGAGTACAACACCATTCAGCAGGATGCAGGCACAAAAAACAAAACAAAAAAACGGTTGAAATGGATTGTTATGTTGTGCATTGCGGATTGAAATATTCCTTTTATCTATGAAAAGAGGACTAGTTGATTTCTTAGTAAAAGGAAAGTAGGAATACAGAGTTATGGTGAAATGTTTTCCTTTTTATTTGTCCCTATGGACAGTACGAGTGATAAACAAAAAAAAAAATGAAATATCATGGCATGCTTGCTTTCATAAAAAATCCAAAATTATATAGGCTCTCAGGTTTTGGTTGAGCCACTGCATTATTGTAACTTAATTCCAGAGTTTCGTGTCCATGGATTCTATGAGCAAAATATTGTCACTATTGATTGTTAGACTTATTGGATATAGGTAAGCTCAAAACACACCATACAATCAAGTGCATTCATTATTTACTGCTTTATAAAAAACACCAATTCGGTTCTCATTTGATGACAGCAATCTCCAGTTGTGCCTTTTAAGCGCTTAAAAGGCAACAAGACAAGTGTTGAATGCAAAACATCCATATAAATCCTTCGATACACAAACAAGGAAAGAATTGTACACGTCCATGGCCAACTCATGGACAACTAAGAGAGTAATATAGAGTTTCATAATTGATGTTTTATTTCACTTGATTGAGATTTTCAGGCTGTATCCTCATCTCTGTTTACTAATGAAGCAAGTTATGGTGAACTAAAGTCGATAAAACACATACCTATCGATTTCTGAGCCCATATCGAGAGCCATGCCCTTGAGCTGTCCCAAGACATCACTAAGATCAGAGAGGGCACTGTCTTGCTTATCTTTCTCCACCTGCAAAATAGAATGGTTCCTGATTAGTCACTAGGGTCCAATTTAAGATGCATTAATCCTAACGTCAATACAAACCTGAACCTTCTCCATGGCGTTGGTAGGATCAGGATATTTTTGAGGATTCAGATTCCCTCCAGGGTTTGAAGACAATCCTAATTTTTCTCTCTGTTCTAAATGGTTAGCCCTTCTTCTGAAGGAATCCTCTATTTCACCAAGTAACAATGTCAGTGAGCAGAAAACACCGAAATTCAAAATGGTCTGAGCCCAGTGAAAGTACAAACCTCTTGTGATAATTACTGGTCCCTTTATTTGCCTAGTTTTCTTTGGCTTCCAGGATTTTGAGAAGAAGCCTCCAAGGCTTCCTAGAAGTGTCTCGCTCTGAGAAGTTAAACCAGGAGTTCAAACACCAATAAAAACAAATGGAACTACGGGCTTCGAGCTTACCCTGCTAAGGTCCTGATCAATGTTTGCAGCTGTTTCATGGGTTCTGTTGATCTGTTCACCCTGCCTATGCAAAGTGATAAGAGTGGTGGTAACATTCTCCTTGATGTTTTCAGCAAGCCGAAGGCAGTCATTCACTCTCTGAGTGGTCTCCTCAGCCTTGTGCGCAGCGTAGCTCTCCAGTTCTTGCACAGATTGGTTCTCGAATCCGCGTGAATCATGGAAGCCATTCTTGTACCGGCTCTTGGCGCCAGGATCAACTGAATAGGAAGATGATGCTTTTGCAGGTCTCGAGGTAAATTCAGAGTCTGATTCAGAATCGAATGGATTTGGTTTAGAAGACGGTTGCTTTGCGACAGCTGACACAGGCATCTTTCCTGTTCGCGGTCACAATTTGAATTAGTTACTATGTATAATGTACTAGGAAGACTAGAGTAAGGTAATCAGGACTGTATTTACTGGAGACTAAGTGGTGAACCCTAATCTGATTCAAAATGGGAGCAGTAAAAAGCTAAATACCTGAAACATCAATGATTGAAATCTATGGTACTCCCTCCATCCCGTGAAGATTGTCTGAGATGTCTAGATACATTCAAATTTTGACAAATCTCAGACAACCTTCATGGAAGGGAAGGAGTACATAAAAAATACAGACTTTTTTTTTGAAGGGATACTGGATGCGAGTTGTTCTATATATCTGAAATGTTTCTAAATCAAAAATCAATTGTGTTAAGGAAGAGTTCACGTCCTAAATCAGTGCATGGAATCGACGCAAAATGTGAAACTGGTAAGTGTTATGATTTTGATCAGTATATACTTATAAAGGAAGAAACGTGTATGGTACACATGATATGCGTATTTTGGAGGGGGAAAAAGGACGTAACATTGCACAAGAGCAACTTGACTTGCACGATTGCACAACGTCCCTGCAAAAACAACCAAAATTCGACCATACTTTCCGACCACGAAATTCACGATTATCACGAACGCCCACAGGAACGATACTAATATGCTCATCGCAGTCTAAGATCCCATTGTCCCCTCGTTCCGTTTCAATTCCGCACCAAACTTAAAACGGAACGTCGAAGGGAATTCTGAAGAAACGGGAACCACCGGAAAAACCCCCAGCAAGAAGAACAAATCCTGAAGAGGAAGAGTTCAGATGAGTCAAGAGCGGAGAAGGAATCGATCGAACCTGAGAAGAAGGTGCGACGAGGTTTGCTGCGGTTGCCGGCCGCCTCCTGCTTCTTGGACGGCAGGACTGGAGGCGACGGAGATGTCCTTTTCTTTTGGACAGTTTGCAGCGGACATATGGTTCTTGCCTCGCAGATCGTATTTTTATACTCTGATGATTATTACCATGCGCAAGCCTGTAATAACTGAAACTAATCGGTTATTGGAAGTTTTGGAGTTTACCGCTTACTTCGTTCCTAAGCAAACCGATATAGTGCATGTATGTATGTCCAATTTCGCATTTGAAAGGCAACCTATAATTAGATTGGTCCGAATAAAGAGCAATAAATAATGTGCATGTACAGTACTATTTGTTTAGAATTCTACAAATATGCTCTTATTGCACAAATGAGTCTCATACAAGACACATGTACACTACAAACTAATGCCACTCACACCATTCTCATTCTGCAGATCTGTGTCAGCTACCATTATTAGTATGCTAATATGAGTAACATCCTCGTGAGGTTGAATTTGACATGATGAATGAAGTGTTACAAGTTACATTGGCATCATCGTTGGAGCTTAACTCCAAGCGGAAGCTGGGAAACTAATCCGCAAATAAAACAGCTCACTAAGGTTACAAATGCATATGCATTTACATACAGCAGTAGCGCAAAGAATTCTTCTATACAGCACCTGCACAAACATGAGTGCATCTAGCATATCTACATTCTATACTGTGTCACTGGCTGAAGCTTCATCAGGACGCCACTCTAGCAGCCCTTGGTTCTGCGAAGTTTTATCAATGTTGCTAGAGTTGGACGGTCTGAGATCGAGTGACCCTTCAATCGAGCACTTGGACAATTCTAGCAACATTGGACAGAACCCGCAAGAGCAAGATCTGCAAACTCTCCCGTGATTCAGTGCAGAGTCCAACCTCTACAATGAAACGTATGCACAGTGTATCAGTACCATAAAACGACTAACCTCAAGCAGGAGTTTACTCTGAATAGTAATTCATATGACCTGCATGCACATACCCCTAAAGCGGTCTTCAGTTTCTTAATCTCCATAGCCTGTGTGTCAGCTAGTTCTTGGGATTCCTGTAGTCGCCTTAGAGCTCCGCTCAATTTTGTTTGCTCTTTGGAGATCTGGTTTTGAATATCATAAAACAGAATATGTAAATTAAACCATACAAGAATTATAAATATAGCAAGACTAAGAACAATGATTGTCATTTTTTATCATACAATTAGATTCAAAATTCAAACTATGGTCTCGTGGAGCAACAAATTCAGCCATATGTGTTTATTGATGGCGAAGCAGTTACAGTTTGGAAAAGAAGTCCATTTCACTACCTGAACCTCCAGCTGCTGAATTTGTTGAATAGCTGCCTGCTCAATGCAAGACCGACGCTTGTATTCTTCCTCGAGCATGCCAGTTATCTGGTACCTCAGTTCAGCCATTTCTTGAGTGAGGTCTTCTGCATCCTCCTTTGCTTTCAGTTTTTGTTCTCGAAGTTCTACCTAACAGGTAGAGCAACACTTAAATTTCATCCATACCAGGAAATTTATATTCATCAGAAATTCCGAATCAATTAAACAGATAAATCCTTGAGTTTATCCAACTAGCAGTGCAAGCAATAGCAAAATGTTTGAAATAATTTGTTTTCAAACTTGTTTGGTAGTACAGTACCAAAATGCAGAAGTAGATGTGGTAAACTAACTCTGACCTTAAGCTGCTCGATTAGAAGTTCAGGTTCTTCATTTTGCTTCCCTATCTTTTCAAGAATTCCATGGTCACTTTCATAGTTTGCATGACCATCATTCTCCAATGTTTTGTCATGTTGCTCCACAGTTATAGAAGCGGATTGTTTACGAACCCTTCTAGGCAAGAACTCCTTTTTCAGTTGTGTATTCTCAACTTCAAGATGATCAATAGTCTTCTGTGCCTCTTGCAGCTGGAGCTCATACTCTCTCAGTTGCTTCTCAATTTTAGCTCTGTACTCAGCAGCATGCTGGCCAAGGATCTCAGCATCAAATAGTCGTTGCTCAAGTGTAGTCAAATCAAGTTTTAAACTCTCAATTTCACATTGTGAATCTAAAGTTCCACTTTCAAGCTTCTCTATTTGTAAGGCTGCCTTTTGCAGCTCCTCTTCTTTACGTTGGACTTCTTCCATCAGAAGCCAGCACTGAGAATCGGACCGCATCAGATCATTGTCCATAACTCTTACTCTTTCAGGGAATTTTTCAAGTTCAGTTAGCTTCAGTTCGAGGCCATGAATATGCTGCCCCATGATGTTTGCTTCAATATTCCTGATATTTAACTGATCCTGCAAATAGTCTGCATTTACGATCAGCGAGGACTACTTAAGTAGAAAGATTCCTAATAGCCAGACCAACAAGAAACAATATTTCCTAGAGCATACCAATTTCCTGGTAGCAATTACTCAGTTCAGTTTCCAATTTCTCGATATATTCCCTGTCCTTCTGACAGGCCCTAGAAGCTGCATTTCTGTCAAGCTGTAATTTCTGCATTAGCAAAACTATGGAGTCAGTAAAGGGTTAAAACAGATTAGATAACACAGTACCTCCATTCAGGGAAGCTGTGAAACACTTGCAAACATTACATGATCTATAACATCAAATCAAAATGGAAGAAGTGAAGGCAAAAAGGCAGCTCCTGTTGCTATTTGACTTGGGACAGAACAGAGCAAAATGAAGGCAAAAAAGGAACTTTTACATGGAACATGTTTCTTCAATAGTACATTTTATCATTATGCTGCCTTGTGAAATGCTCAAATACATTTCCATCAGACCTTGAGAAACATACTAAAATGACAATGTGATGCAAAATCTTCAAAACGTACCATGAGATGGTTAGGATATTTACTAGGGAAAGAGCGACAATATGAAGTGCAAAATGAAATAGGAGAGAACAAAGGGCCATGGAAAATTACAACCAACTCTATGGAAGACATAGTATCTTCCAAAACTTAGATCAAATCAGCAAGTTTATCTTTAATACAACAATTAATAATATGCAGGGTAAGGGGAACCATCTGAGTACCACCATATCAACTGGGGAAGAGTCCATCATCGATGCAATCAGGAAACTTATTCTATCAAATCACTACCAACAAATAACGCATTCAAAAGTGCAATCTGCAGTAAAAACAAACCATGACAGAGAAGTTCAAACCATCAGTACCTCCTGGTTGTTCTTCTCTCTTCTCGGCAGAACTTTTGCACCATTACCTGGACAATGGCCATTGGAACTACTAGCCATCTGATTATCTGCAGAATAAGAAAAAGGCTAAGCATAGATATGGGCGCCATAAGTTAAACTAAATTTTTTGTATCCTATGAATCACCCACTGCAAACGAATTTGTCACTACGACACCATGTCAAAACTACTCTTTAGCAATCAAAAATCTGAAACACCATAAAGACTAATCGTTACCAACCACAAAAAATAAAATTGGCAATTTGGGGATCACAATTTTACCAAAAGCATATAAAACTATGCCCCTAAATTTGAAGTGTACAATTGCGTTCAGGAAAATGCTCTTTGTCACATTGGAAGATATTGCACGTGAGTGGACCAAACAAACTACCACAAAGAGCAAATTATCATTTGTTAAGGACTGACCAAAGAGGTGCCAATCAAGAAAACTCACCTTTCAGGCACAAATCTGAGAATATAAAAAAATAAGGATAGGTTTAGGTGTCTCTAGCGCAATGAACTCGGTACTCCATCTCATTCAAAGAGGAAGGAATTTCGGGAGCAGCAGATGCAAGAAAGACATATCCCAAACTTGTGAGTACCTACTTGCTGCACTGACAAACTTCAGGAGAAGGCTTATCCTACAGAGACCCTCCGCGTTACTGAAACCCGGCAAACAAAATCAAATCGCTCACTACGAATTTTCTGCTCGCGCATCCTGAATCCACCGGCGCATTTAGGCGAAAGGACTCACAAATCTGCGGATACAGGAGAAAGGCGTTGTGATTCGGGAATTGACCTGCTCCGGCGCCAAGGGCCTCACGAGAGTGCTTCGCGGCCTACGGCTATTCTGGCCGTCTCCGTCTCCGGCGATTAATTGCCGCGGAGACGTAAGAGTAGGGGCGTTTTCCCCCTCTTCCTCAACCTGAAGTGTTGTGTTCGGAATTGGTTACTGGGCTAGGGCTCTGGGAAGGGCGGCGCTCGTGGCGGCGGACGGGGTAGGAGCGTCGTGGCGATGGCCACGGCGGCCGGGGCAGAGTCAGCGGGGCGGCCGGCGTCGATGCTCGCTAGCTAGCTCTGGTTTGGATACAGCGATGGGAAGAGTCGCGGTCGGGTCTGGTGAGGTGCGACTCGGCAGAACATGGCTTGACTTGAGCAGCTGAAATGCGTGCGGCCGGCGATTTACAAAAAATAATCCTTTTGTGAAAGCACAGACTGAACCCTTCGGCGAAACTATTTCACTCATCTAATACTTTTGTGTGGCGCCCTCCTATCGGCGTCACATCTTACTGTGTGGCCGGGCGGCGCCACTCGCTCAGCCAACGTGGCGCGGTCGACACTGATGTGTGCTCGAGTCTGACGTGGCAGGATGTGTGGCGCCGCTCCCATCGGCGCCAGACATTGAAAGTGTAGCGCCGATGCTAAGAGCGCCACACATCCACTTACGTGTGGCCACGCGAGCCCGCCCCAGCCCGACCCGGCCATTCTCTTCTCTGTTTCTTCCTCCCTCAAGAACAAGGCAGCTGGCTCTCTCTCCCTCCCTCAAATCCCTACTTAAATCTCTTGAATTTCGTTAGATCTACCCATGGAGATCGTTCCCAACCCGTTCTTTGAGGTAATCTCCTCTGTTCCCATCCTTTTCATCCATTGATTTTGTGTATTTGGTTGAATCTACATGTGAAACCCTAGATGTGAAACCCTAGGTTGATTTGAGGGTGGATGTGGATTTGGTTGGATGTTAGGGTTGTTGAAATAGGAGAAATGGTAGTGTGCTAGGTTGTATGGGTAGATTATGTTGATTATGGTAACTAATGAACACATGTATGTATGTGTTGTTCACATTATGCTAGGGGGATAGAAAGAATTGTTCATGTTCATCATGTGGACAAGGATGCTTTCTTGAAGGGAAACATAGAGCCGGACCCGGAAGAGGTTGACTTGGTGTTTGACCTTAGTCCTAGCTTTGCGGAGGTGGTAGCACAAGTGAGGGTTGAGTTGAATTGGAATGAGCCAAATGATGGTGTTGAGCTAGAGGGAAGACATAATGTGGGGTTTGGAATGCACACCCGTTGGAAGACAATGCGTATCAACTCCGAGCAACGTTGGTCCGTTTACAAGGAGACGGTGGCCCGGTCAGAAGACAAGGCTTTGGAGTTGTTTGCAACCAAGATGGTTGATGCTCGTATTGAGCTTGACCTTAACCGGCGCTCCTCCCCCGTTCAAGCTAGGAGTCCACCACCCATGAGCCAAGAAGAAGCCACCCAATCTCCCATTGTCCAATCTCCCATTGCCCAACAACCTTCATTGGAGAAGGAGTATGACGAGCATGACGATGGTGATGATGGTTTCGAGATGAATGACAACAATGTCGGTGATTTGGATAAATATTGGACGCAAGAGGAGATGGACCACTCCATTCCTTATTCCCGATGCTATGCGTCGGACTCGGATGATGATGGACCCGATGAGGAACTTGATGAGGATGGCTTGACGGCTAAGGAAGCCGAAAGAGCCGAGATATTCAAGAAGGTAACCGGACGGGATATTCGGATACCATTGTTCCGTGATGTTAGTCTTGCGGATGGAGCCGTGGTTGATGGTGGCAAAAGTTTACTTCTTGGAGCTAGGCCAATTTCCAAGAGAGATGTGGATGGTAGGACGGCTATGATCTCTAAAGGGCTCACGTTTGATACCTTCTTGGAATTGAAGATATGGTTGAAGGAGTTCTCGATTAAGCATCATCGTCCTTACATCGTTGTGCACTCGGACTTGAAGAAGCGGTACACGCTAAAATGTGTAGATAAAAGGTGTCCATGGGTTGTTCGTGCAAGACCTTTCAAAAAAGGGCCCGCTTGGCACATAACAAGTTGTGTAGCCACTCACATGTGCCAGGGGCCGAAGCTTGATGGCAAGGATGCGCAGCTGGACCACCGTCAACTCACATCCGAGTTCATTGCATACAAGCTCTCGGCGGAGATATCATCACTTCCAACCATGAGAATTAGGTCCATGCAAGATACGGTGAAATCCCGGTTTGACTACGACGTCAAGTATGGGAGGCATGGAAAACAAGCCGCATTCAAGATGTTGTACGGTGATTGGGAGGAAGCATACAACCGAGTCCCTAGGTTGTTGTTAGAGATGGCCGCTACTAACCCGGGCATGGTGCATGTGGTGGAGCCTTCTAGTACCAAAATGACATTGCATGACGGTAAAAGAGTGAGGGTATTTCACCGTGCATTTTGGTCATTCGAGCAATGCACGAGGGCATTCGAACATTGTAGGCCGGTCATCACCGTCGATGGTACCTTCTTGACCGGGCAGTACAAGGGCACACTATTGGTGGCAATAGCAAATGGTGTGAGCAACCGTTTAGTACCATTAGCTTTTGTATTGGTAGAGGTTGAGAACAATGATAACTGGCAATGGTTTTTTCCATCGAAGCCACAAAAAGGACATGGGCTCCAAGGTTTTCTCCCTACTTGGACCAATCACAATGGCCGGAATATCATGGAGTGCAAGTTTGGCCCGATCCGGAATGGAAGGTTGTGAAACGTGGAAGAAGAAAGACAAAGAGGTATCACGGAGATATGGATAGATGGGGTCATTCGGGAAACAATTTATTCCAAGAGGCTCGCGAGCCAACTAATTGTGGATCATGCAATAGTAAGGGGCACAATAGAAGAAAATGTACATTCGGCAAAAAGTCAAAGGGGAATGATGCTAGCACAAGCCAACAATCAAGTAGCCAACAAGCTTCAAATCAACCTCCAAGCCAACAAGCTCCAAGCCAACAAGCCCCACGGCAACAAGCTCCAAGCCAACAAGCCCCACGGCAACAAGCTCCTTCGCAACAAGGTCCAAGCCAACAAGCTCCAAGGCAACAAGTTCCTTGGCAACAAGCTCCAAGGCAACAAGCTCCAAGTCAACAAGCCCCATGGCAACAAGCTCCAAGGCAACAAGCCCCACGGCAACAAGCCCCACGACATCAATCACAATGGCGACAAGCTCCAAGGCAACCAAGGATTCATGTAGGGCTTAGTAGAGGTCGCCATGGTGGACGTCGGGGTACTAGTATGCTAGGATACCTAGCGGGGCCTTATCCGTATGTGTCTCCAATATATTAATTGTATTGTACTTTCTATTTTCATATTCCGTGACTAACTTCGGTTTTTTCATTTTTGTTTTTAGGTATGGCAACTCAACCCACCAAGGGGAAGGAGGCGTGGGAGGGCAATGAGAAGAACGAGTCCGTTTGGGAGGAGGCTGTGAGGACGGTGCGGAAGAGGGAGAAGGAAGAAGTTGCGAGGAAGGAGAAGGAGGAGCACGAGAACAAGATGGCCGAGCGTGCCCGTATGCAAAGGGGGTATCAGGAATACATATGGCGCGAGAAGAAGAGGAATGAGAAGCTCAAGGCCGAACGGGACCGTCTATGGAGGGAAAAATTCCATAAGAACTGGCAACTTGCTCAAATAGCGAGGGAGAGGGCCAATAGGATGCACCTAGAGGAGGTGGCTAAGGAGGCTGAGCGCATCAAGGAGGAAAGAGTTCAAGAGGAAGCTTCAAAGACGGAGGAGCGCAACCATTTCTTCGACTTGGTGGTTCAGTTGGCTCGTGACATAATGAAAGATCGAGATGTCTCCTAGAGGGGGGGGGGTGAATAGGCAATTACAAACTCTTGCGGATTTTGTCTTGTAAGAATGCGGAATTAAACTATCGTTTAGTTTACAAGCACAAACCCTAAATATGCTAAGCTCAACTAAGTGTAACAATAGCAACTAGAGCTAAGCAAGATAGGCACAAGATATATGTAGCACAAGTGATAGCAAGATATATATATACTTCAAGCACGATGGCTATCACAAGGAAAGAGAGCTCGGGTATAGAAATAACCGAGGCACGCGGAGACGAGGATGTATTCCCGTGTTCCCTTGCTTTGCAACAAGGTACGTCACGTTTGGAGGAGTGGAGGTCCCACGAAGGATTCCCACGCCACGAAGGCTCACCCTATTCTTCGAACCACACCCACGAAGGATAATGGCCCTTTCCTTATGGTTAGCTTTTCCTCCGCTCCGGAGATGGCAAGCTCCACAACCACTTCACAAGCTCCACGAAGGAGAAGCCCGGGCCTCTTCACAATCTTCTTGAAGAGATCACCGGAGCACCAATCACCAAGCCAACTAGGAGGTCACCCTCCAAGAGTAACAAGCTCACGGTCTCTCACTCGAACAAATCGTGGTGGAGAGCTCAACACTATGCAATGATGCAAAGCAAGAACACCGGAGGTGTTCAAGTCCTTCACACTCAAATCCCACCAAAGCAACGAATGCTAGGATGAGATTGGAGAGGAAGAACAAGGGGGAAAGTCAACCAAAGACTCCAAGATCTAGATCCCAAGAGATTCCCTCACTTAGAGAAGAAACGGTTTGGTGGAAGTGTAGATCTAGATCTCCTCTCTCAAATCCTCAAATATGAGCAAGAACGGTTGGAGGAATCAAGGGAGAGAGCAACTTCTTCAAATGCAACAATGGAGGGGAGAGAAAGGGGAAGAAGTTTTTTGCTCAAGGTGGAAGAAAGCTATTTATAGCAAGGGAGAGAAAATAACCGTTGGGGGAGAAAACAGCTCTTAAAATCGCAGGAAAAACAGCCCAGCCGGTGGCCCAGGCCGGTTGACCGGATGCTGGGCCGAGGAGGCCGGTCAGCAGTCCGGCCCAACCGAGCCACCGACCGGGCGGAGCGGAGACGGCGCACAGGCGGCAGAAAGGCTGCGGCCGCGCGGGGGAGAGGCTCGGGCCGCGTGGGCCTTCGGTGCGTGGAGGCGGCCCGGTGCGGATCCCGGCTGGACCGGAGAGGCAGCTGGGCCTGCCAGCTGCGGACTGGTGGCGAGGCCGGTCGGGCCGGGAGGGTGGCCGGGCCAGGCCGGTGTGTGGGCCGGTGGCCGGCCGGTCGACCGGGTGGGCCGGCGTGCGGCCCGGCAGGCCGGGCGGCAACCGGCCGCCTCCCCCCTTTTTTTCTTTTCTTTTTCTTTTTCTCTTTTACCTTTTCTTTAATAACTATTGCTCCCGAACTCCGATTAACATGAAACCAATTTTGTTACTGCTAGCAACAAGCTCAAGAACCTCACACAGAGAAACACCAAGAAGCAATAAGGATATGCAAAGTATGCAAAGGATTGAGCTCCCTAAGACGATGTGATCAAGTTACTCAACCGAAAGCCCCTCTTAATAGTGCGGCTATCTATCCTATAATCCGGTCTCCCAACATCCACCTTGAGACCGGTAAAAGGAAAACCTAGCAATGCCATACCTTTGCCTTGCGCATCCCGCTTGATCTTGATGATAACTCTTCAAGCTTCACTCAAGCCGGAATGCCTCTCTTGACCAATGTTGCTTCGTGAAGACTCACAAATGCTCCCCCATACACTATGATGGGAAAGCTCCATTGATGCACATCTTCACAAGTCCATTATCATCAAATGGACGGCAAGCTTCAAGTATGTGATTCACTTGAGACGCTCATCTTGAACTTGCCCAACTCAACCTTGTATCTTCACATACTCACATAAGATAGAGCATGGCTAATATTGAGTTCCACATAAGAACTCCATCTTCATTTCTTCTTATTGATCATATCACATATATATTGTTAGAGATATTCCCAAGAGGCAATAATAAAAGTGGTTATTATATATCTTTATGTTTATGATAAATGTTTATATACCATGCTATAATTGTATTAACCGAAACATTGATACATGTGTGATATGTAAACAACAAAGAGTCCCTAGTATGCCTCTTAACTAGCTTGTTGATTAATGGATGATTAGTTTCATAATCATGAACATTGGATGTTATTAATAACAAGGTTATATCATTGTATGAATGATGTAATGGACACACCCAATTAAGCGTAGCATAAGATCTCGTCATTAAGTTATTTGCTATAAGCTTTCGATACATAGTTACCTAGTCCTTATGACCATGAGATCATATAAATCACTTATACCGGAAAGGTACTTTGATTACATAAAACACCACTTGCGTAAATGGGTGGCTATAAAGGTGGGATTAAGTATCCGGAAAGTATGAGTTGAGGCATATGGATCAACGAGTGGGATTTGTCCATCCCGATGACGGATAGATATACTCTGGGCCCTCTCGGTGGAATGTCGTCTAATGTCTTGCAAGCATATGAATAAGTTCATAAGAGACCACATACCACGGTACGAGTGAAGAGTACTTGTCAAGAGACGAGGTTGAACAAGGTATAGAGTGATACCGAAGATCAAACCTCGGACAAGTAAAATATCGCGAGACAAAGGGAATTGGTATTGTATGTGAATGGTTCATTCGATCACTAAAGTCATCGTTGAATATGTGGGAGCCATTATGGATCTCCAGATCCCGCTATTGGTTATTGGTCGGAGTGAGTACTCAACCATGTCCGCATAGTTCACGAACCGTAGGGTGACACACTTAAAGTTGCATGTTGAAATGGTAGTACTTGAATATGGAATGGAGTTCGAATATTTGTTCGGAGTCCCGGATGAGATCCCGGACATCACGAGGAGTTCCGGAATGGTCCGGAGAATAAGATTCATATATAGGATGTCATTTTATGTGAATTAAAATGTCGCGGAAGGTTCTATGGAAGGTTCTAGAAGGTTCTAGAAAAGTCCGGAAGAAACCACCAAGGAAGGTGGAGTCCACATGGGACTCCATCTCCATGGCCGGCCAACCCTAGTGGGGGAGGAGTCCCAAGTGGACTCCCCTTAGGGGGCCGGCCACCCCCATATGGGAGGTGGAACTCCCACCTTTGGTGGGAGTCCTAGCTTGGCTAGGTTTCCCTCTCTTATGGAAGGTTTTTGGTTCGGGTCTTATTCGAAGACTTGGACACCAACTCTTGGGGATCCACCTATATAATGAGGGGCCAAGGGAGGGGGCCGGCCACCCCAAGACCACAACCTGGCCGCCCCCTTGAGTGGCCGGCCACCCCTCCCAAACCCTAGCCGCCCCCTCTCCTCCATAGCTCCCGCGTGCTTTAGCGAAGCTCCGCCGGAGTTCTCCACCACCACCGACACCACGCCGTCGTGCTGTCGGATTCAAGAGGAGCTACTACTTCCGCTGCCCGCTGGAATGGGAGGTGGACGTCGTCTTCATCAACAACCGAACGTGTGACCGAGTACGGAGGTGCTGCCCGTTCGTGGCGCCGGAACCGATCGTGATCAAGATCTTCTACGCGCTTTTGCAAGCGGCAAGTGAACGTCTACCGCAGCAACAAGAGCCTCATCTTGTAGGCTTTGGAATCTCTTCAAGGGTGAGACTCGATACCCCCTCGTTGCTATCGTCTTCTAGATTGCATCTTGGCTTGGATTGCATGTTCGCGGTAGGAAAATTTTTGTTTTCTATGCAACGTTATCCTACAGTGGTATCAGAGCCGTGTCTGTGCATAGATGGTTGCACGAGTAGAACACAATGGTTTTGTGGGTGTTGATGCTCTTGTTATCTTTAGTTGAGTACTTTGCATCTTTATGGCATAGTGGGATGAAGCGGCTCGGACTAACTTTACATGACCGCGTTCATGAGACTTGTTCCTCGTTCGACATGCAACTTGTATTGCATAAGAGGCTTTGCGGGTGTCTCTGTCTCTCCTACTATAGTAAAGATTCAATTTACTCTTCTATTGACAACATTAGTATCAACGTTGTGGTTCATGTTCGTAGGTAGATTAGATCTATATCGAAAACCCTAAACCACGTAAAATATGCAAACCAAATTAGAGAGCGTCTAACTTGTTTTTGCGGGGTTTGGTGATGTGATATGGCCATAATGTGATAATGAATATGTATGAGATGATCATTATTGTATTGTGGCAACCGGCAGGAGCCTTATGGTTGTCTTTAAATTTCATGTTGAGTAGTTTTTCAAAGTAGTTGTAATAGTTGCTACATGGAGGACAATCATGAAGACGGCGCCATTGACCTTGACGCTACGCCGACGATGATGGAGATCATGCCCGAAGATGATGGAGATCATGTCCGTGCTTTGGAGATGAAGATCAAAGGCGCAAAGACAAAAGGGCCATATCATATCACATATGAACTGCATGTGATGTTAATCCTTTTATGCATCTTATTTTGCTTAGATCGCGACGGTAGCATTATAAGATGATCCCTCACTAAAATCTCAAGATAATAAAGTGTTCATCCTTAGTAGCACCGTTGCCAAGACTTGTCGTTTCGAAGCATCTCGTGATGATCGGGTGTGATAGAATCAACAAGTGCATACAACGGGTGCAAGCCAGTTTTGCACATGCGGATACTAAGGTGGCCTTGACGAGCCTAGCATGTACAGACATGGTCTCGGAACACGTGATACCGAAAGGTAGAGCATGAATCATATAATTGATATGATGAACACTTTGAGTGTTCGCCATTGAAATTACACCTTGTCTCGTGATGATCGGACTATGGTGTGGTGGATTTGGTTCGTGTGATCACTAAGACAATGCGAGGGATATTGTTTTGAGTGGGAGTTCACCTAGATTTTTAATTATGTTGAATTAAAATTTGAACTCATTTTGTCATAAACTTAGTCTAAAATATTGCAAATATATGTTGTAGAGATGGCGTCCCCAATCAATTTTAACCAGTTCCTAGAAAAAGAAAAGCTTAAGAGCAACGGTAGCAACTTCACCGACGGGTTCCGTCATGTGAGGATCTTCCTCTCTGGCGGAAATCTGCAATATGTGCTTGATGCACCGCTAGGTGACCCTCCTGCAGAAACTGAAACCGATGAAGTAAAAGCTGTTTACGAGACTCGGAAAACTCGGTACTCTCAAGTTCAATGTGCCATCCTGTGCAGTCTGGAATCCGATCTTCAAAAACGTTTTGAGCACCACGATCCTCATGAGTTGATGAATGAGCTGAAAGCTATTTTTGAGACTCATGCGGCCGTGGAATGCTATGAAGCATCGAAACATTTCTTCAGCCTGTATGATGGAAGAAGGCAGCTCCATTAGTGAGCACATGCTCGCCATGACCGGGCATGCGAAGAAACTCGGTGACTTGGGAATAGTGATTCCTAACGGATGGGGATTAATCGTGTCCTTCAATCATCGCCACCAAGTTACAAGAACTTTGTGATGAACTACAATATGCGAGAACATGAACAAGGAGTTACCTGAACTCTTTGGCATGCTAAAAGCTGCTGAGATTGAAATCAAGAAAGAGCACCAAGTGTTGATGGTCAACAAGACCACCGAGTTTCAAGAAACAGGGCAAGTCTAAGGGAAAATTCAAGAAGGGTGGCAAGAAAGCTGCCACGCCTCCTATGAAACCTAAGAACGGCCCTAAGCCCGATGCTCGAGTGCTATTACTTGCAAGGAGAAGGGACACCGGAAGCGTAATTGCTCCAAGTATTTGGCGGATCCGAAGAGCGGCCTTGTCAAGAAGAAGAAAGAAGGTATATCCGATATACATGTTATAGATGTTTATCTCACTGGTTCTCGTTCTAGTACCGGGTATTTGATACTCGGTTCGGTTGCTCATATTTGTAACTCGAAACAGGAACTAAAGAATAAACGAAGACTACTGAAAGATGAAGTGACGATGCGCGTTGGAAATGGATCCAAAGTCGATGTGATCGCTGTCGGCACACTTCCTCTACATCTACCTTCGGGATTAGTTTTAAGCCTAAATAATTGTTATTTTGTACCCGCGTTGAGCATGAACATTATATCTGGATCTTGTTTAATGCAAGACGGTTATTCATTCAAGTCTGAGAATAATGGTTGTTCTATTTTTATGAATAATATCTTTTATGGTCGAGCACATGAAAAGAATGGCTTATTTCTGTTAGATCTCGATAGTAGTGATACGCATATACATAACATTGATGCTAAGCGAATTAAATTGAATGATAATTCTACTTATATGTGGCATCGTCGTCTTGGTCATATTGGAGTGAAGCGCATGAAGAAACTCCATACTGATGGATTACTTGAATCACTTGACTTTGAGTCACTTGATAGATGCGAAGCATGTCTAATGGGAAAAATGACTAAGACTCCATTTTCTGGTATGATGGAGCGAGCTATTGACTTATTGGAAATCATACATACCGATGTATGCGGACCAATGAGTGTAGCATCGCGCGGTGGTTATCGTTATGTTCTAACCTTCACAGATGATCTGAGTAGATATGGGTATATCTATTTCATGAAACATAAATCCGAAACTTTTGAGAAGTTTAAGGAATTCCAAAGTGAAGTAGAAAATCAACGTAACAAGAAGATTAAATTTCTACGATCCGATCGTGGAGGTGAATATCTGAGTTATGAGTTTGGCATGCATTTAAAGAAATGCGGAATACTTTCACAATTGACACCGCCGGGAACACCACAACGAAACGGTGTGTCCGAACGTCGTAATCGAACTCTCTTAGATATGGTTCGTTCTATGATGTCTCTTACTGATTTGCCGTTATCATTTTGGAGTTATGCATTAGAGACAACCGCATTCACTTTAAATAGAGCACCATCAAAATCCGTGGAAACGACACCGTATGAATTATGGTTTAATAAGAAACCTAAGCTGTCATTCCTTAAAGTTTGGGGTTGCGAAGCCTATGTAAAAAAGTTACAACCGGACAAGCTAGAACCCAAAGCGGAGAAATGCATCTTCATAGGATACCCTAAGGAAACTATAGGGTACACTTTCTATCACAGATCCGAAGGCAAAATCTTTGTTGCTAAGAACGGAACCTTTCTTGAGAAAGAATTTCTCACTAAAGAAGTGATCTGGAAGAAAAGTAGAACTCGATGAGATTAATGAATCTATACTCGTTGATCGAAGTAGCGCAAGCACCGAAGTTGTACACTGTACCGCCTACACCGGCAACGGATGAAGCTAATGATAATGATCATGAAACTTCGAACGAGGAAACTATCGAACCTCGCGGATCGACAAGGGAACGTGCCACTCTGATTGGTATGATCCTTGTCTAAATGTCATGATTGTGGATAACAATGATGAGGACCACTGCGACGTATGAAGAAGCGATGATGAGCCCGGATTCCAACAAATGGCAAGAAGCCATGAAATCCGAAATGGGATCCATGTATGATAACAAAGTATGGACTTTGGTAGACTTACCCGATAGCGAAAAGGCTGTCGAGAATAAATGGATCTTCAAGAGAAAAACATATGCCGATGGTAATATTACCGTCTATAAAGCTCGACTTATCGCAAAGGGTTTCCGACAAATTCAAGGAGTTGACTACGATGAGACTTTCTCACCCGTAGCGAAGCTAAAATCTGTGAGGATTTTGTTAGCAATAGCTGCATTTTTTCGATTATGAGATTTGGCCAGATGGATGTCAAAACGGCGTTCCTTAATGGAGACATTGAGGAAGAGTTGTATATGGTACAACCCAAAGGTTTTGTCGATCCTAAAAATGCTGACAAAGTATGCAGACTTCAGCGTTCAATCTATGGACTGAAGCAAGCATCAAGAAGTTGGAACCGACGCTTTGATAAGGTAATTGATACGTCTCCGACGTATCGATAATTTCTTATGTTCTATGCCATATTATTGATGATACCTACATGTTTTATGCACACTTTATGTCATATTAGTGCATTTTCTGGAACTAACCTATTAACAAGATGCCGAAGTGCTAGTTCTCGTTTTCTCGCTGTTTTTGGTTTCGAAATCCTAGTAACGAAATATTCTCGGAATTGGACGAAACGAAGACCCGGTGGTCCTATTTTTCCACGGAGCTTCCGGAAGACCGAAGAACACACGAAGTGGGGCCACGAGGTGGCCAGGCTATAGGGCGGCGCGGCCCAAGCCCCGGCCGCGCCGACCTATAGCGTGGGCCCCTCGTCGGCCCCCGACTCGCCCTTCCGCCTACTTAAAGCCTCCGTCGCGAAAACCCCGATGCGAAAAACCACGATACGGAAAACCTTCCGGAGACGCCGTCGCCGCCGATCCCATCTCGGGGGATTCGGAGATCTCCTCCGGCACCCCGCCGGAGAGGGGATGCATCTCCCGGAGGACTCTACACCGCCATGGTCGCCTCCGGAGTGATGAGTGAGTAGTTCACCCCTGGACTATGGGTCCATAGCAGTAGCTAGATGGTTGTCTTCTCCTCATTGTGCTTCATTGTTGGATCTTGTGAGCTTCCTAACATGATCAAGATCATCTATCCGTAATTCTATATGTTGTGTTTGTCGGGATCCGATGGATAGAGAATACCATGTCATGTTAATTATCAAGTTATTATACATGTGTTGTTTATGATCTTGCATGCTCTCCGTTTCTAGTAGAGGCTCGGCCAAGTTTTTACTTTTAACTCCAAGAGGGAGTATTTATGCTCGATAGTGGGTTCATGCCCGCATTGACACCCGGGACGAGTGACGAAAGTTCTAAGGTTGTGTTGTGTTGTTGCCACTAGGGATAAAACATTGGCGCTATGTCCGAGGATGTAGTTGTTGATTACATTACGCACCATACTTAATGCAATTGTCCGTTGTTTAGCAACTTAATACTGGAGGGGGTTCGGATGATAACCTGAAGGTGGACTTTTTAGGCATAGATGCAGTTGGATGGCGGTCTATGTACTTTGTCGTAATGCCCAATTAAATCTCACTATACTTATCATGTCATGTATGTGCATTGTTATGCCCTCTCTATTTGTCAATTGCCCGACTCGTAATTTGTTCACCCAACATGCTTTTATCTTATGGGAGAGACACCTCTAGTGAACTGTGGACCCCGGTCCATTCTTTAATACTGAAATACAAATCTGCCGCAATACTTGTTTTTACTGTTTTCTCTCGCAAACAATCATCTTCCACACAATACGGTTAATCCTTTGTTACAGCAAGCCGGTGAGATTGACAACCTCACTGTTTCGTTGGGGCAAAGTACTTTGGTTGTGTTGTGCAGGTTCCACGTTGGCGCCGGAATCTCCGGTGTTGCGCCGCACTACATCCCGCCGCCATCAACCTTCAACGTGCTTCTTGGCTCCTCCCGGTTCGATAAACCTTGGTTTCTTCTCGAGGGAAAACTTGCTGCTGTGCGCATCATACCTTCCTCTTGGGGTTGCCCAACGAACGTGTGAAATACACGCCATCAAGCTCTTTTCTCGGCGCCGTTGCCGGGGAGATCAAGACACGCCGCAAGGGGAGTCTCCACTTCTCAATCTCTTTACTTTGTTTTTGTCTTGCTTTATTTTATTTACTACTTTATTTGCATTATCTTGTTTGCTTATATCAAAAACACAAAAAAATTAGTTTACTTGCATTTACTTTATCTAGTTTGCTTTATTTACTTGTCTTGCACTCTATATTAAAAATACAAAAAAAAATTAGTTACTTTTGTTACTATGTCTAGCTCTGAACTCGTTACTTCTTCACCGAAGAATTAGTCTTCACTTTTAAACAAGGGGATGAGGAGAGTTTTAAGGATGCTTGGTCTAGAATTTTTACTTCTTATCGTGAAACTGAACCTCAAATGACTCTAAGTTTGCTCCTTAGTAATTTTTATTTTGGTCTTATGGTTCGCTATAGATATTCTTTGGATACTTTAGTGGGAGGAGATTTCCTCCATTGCAATGGGGATCAAGCTTTTAATGCCATAAAGAAGTTGGTTGCATCACATGATTCAGACTAATAATTTTGATTCAGCCCTTATCAGCATTCATAATAGATTAAATACTCTTGAGACAAGTGCATCTCGCTTAAATGAAAATTATGGATACATTCGTAACCGTCTTGATCAAGTTTTAGTGAACTCTGAACTTTCATTGTGGGATCCTGCTGTTAAAATTGTTATCGGTGATCGAACTCTTCATGCCTACTGTGATATTATGTATGAATTTTGCCTTATGCCTGAAAGCATTTATAAATCTTTGAAACTTTGGGGAGTAGATGAAGGAGGAGAAGAAATAACTCTCATTGATAACTCTATTATAATTCCTAAGGGAATAGCCGCAGGTGTGCATACAACCATTCTTGGAAGAACAATATCCATTGATTATCTTGTTATTGAAACAGGAAAAATTATACTTGGGAGATCCCTGTTGAAACTATTGGGAGCAAGTCATTGATGTGGGAAAAGGCACTCTGAAATTCACCTCTATGCCAGGGGGAAATCATATATTCCCTAAACCAAAGGGAAGGAAAAACAATAAGAAAGGTAAGGGTAAAGCCCAAGGTAAGGTTGACGCACCACCCTTCGATAATACTTGAGATACACTTTCTGCGCCTAGCTGAAAGGCGTTAAAGAAAAGCGCTTGTGGGAGACAACCCATGTTTTTACTCCAGTATTTTTGTTTTATATTTGTGTCTTGGAAGTTGTTTACTACTGTAGCAACCTCTCCTTATCTTAGTTTTATGTTTTGTTGTGCCAAGTAAAGTCTTTGATAGAAAAGTAAGTACTAGATTTGGATTATCGCTGCAGTTCCAGATTTCTTTGCTGTCACGAATCTGGGTCTATCTCCCTGTAGGTAGCTCAGAAAATTACGCCAATTTACGAGCATGATCCTCGGATATGTACGCAACTTTCATTCAATTTGAGCATTTTCGTTTGAGCAAGTCTGGTGGCCTAATAAAATCCATCTTTACGGACTGTTCTGTTTTGACAGATTCTGTCTTTTATTTCGCATTGCCTCTTTTGCTATGTTGGATGAATTTCTTTGATCCACTAATGTCCAGTAGCTTTATGCAATGTCCAGAAGTGTTAAGAATGATTGTGTCACCTCTGAACATGTGAATTTTTATTATGCACTAACCCTCTAATGAGTTGTTTCGAGTTTGGTGTGGAGGAAGTTTTCAAGGGTCAAGAGAGGAGTATGATGCAATATGATCAAGGAGAGTGAAAGCTCTAAGCTTGGGGATGCCCCGTGGTTCACCCCTGCATATTATAAGAAGACTCAAGCGTCTAAGCTTGGGGATGCCCAAGGCATCCCCTTCTTCATCGACAACATTATCGGGTTCCTCCCCGAAACTATATTTTTATTCGGCCACATCTTATGCACTTTGCTTGGAGCGTCGGTTTGTTTTTGTTTTTTGTTTTGTTTGAATAAAATGGATCCTAGCATTCACTTTATGGGAGAGAGACACGCTCCGCTGTTGCATATGGACAAATATGTCCTTAGGCTCTACTCATAGTATTCATGGCGAAGTTTCATCTTCGTTAAATTGTTATATGGTTGGAATTGGAAAATGCTACATGTAGTAAATTGCTATAATGTCTTGGATAATTTGATACTTGGCAATTGTTGTGCTCATGTTTAAGCTCTTGCATCATATACTTTGCACCCATTAATGAAGAAATACTTAGAGCTTGCTAATTTGGTTTGCATATTTGGTTTCTCTAGAGTCTAGATAACATCTAGTATTGAGTTTTGAACAACAAGGAAGACGGTATGGAGTCTTATAATGTTTACCATATGTCTTTTATGTGAGTTTTGCTGTACCGTTCATCCTTGTGTTTGTTTCAAATAACCTTGCTAGCCTAAACCTTGTATCGAGAGGGAATACTTCTCATGCATCCAAAATACTTGAGCCAACCACTATGCCATTTGTGTCCACCATACCTACCTACTACATGGTATTTATCCGCCATTCCAAAGTAAATTGCTTGAGTGCTACCTTTAAAATTCCATCATTCACCTTTGCAATATATAGCTCATGGGACAAATAGCTTAAAAACTATTGTGGTATTGAATATGTACTTATGCACTTTATCTCTTATTAAGTTGCTTGTTGAGCGATAACCATGTTTCGGGGACGCCATCAACTATTCTTTGTTGGATATCATGTGAGTTTCTATGCATGTCCGTCTTGTCTCGAAGCAAGAGAGATCTACCACCTTCATGGTTGGAGCATGCATGTTGTTAGAGAAGAACTTTGGGCCGCTAACTAAAGCCATGATTCATGGTGGAAGTTTCAGCTTTGGACACATATCCTCAATCTCATATGAGAATAATAATTGTTGCCACATGCTTATGCATTAAAGAGGAGTCCATTATCTCGTTGTCCATGTTGTCCCGGTATGGATGTCTAAGTTGAGAATAATCAAAAGCGAGAAATCCAAAATGCGAGCTTTCTCTTTAGACCTTTGTACGAGGCGGCATGGAGGTACCCCATTGTGACACTTGGTCAAAACATGTGCATTGCAAAGATCCGGTAGTCCAAGTTAATTAGGACAAGGTGCGGGCACTATTAGTATACTATGCATGAGACTTGCAACTTGTAAGATATAACTTTCATAACTCATATGCTTTATTACTACCGTTGACAAAATTGTTTCATGTTTTCAAAATAAAAGCTCTAGCACAAATATAGCAATCGATGCTTTCCTCTTTGAAGGACCATTCTCTTTACTTTTATGTTGAGTCAGCTTCACCTATTTCTCTCCACCTCAAGAAGCAAACACTTGTGTGAATCGTGCATTGATTC